>NC_035448.2:180911061-181212136 GCF_002127325.2 Helianthus annuus | reverse complement strand
CACATATATAAATATTATTCATGTCCAAAATATTTAGTGAAAAACTCATTTTCACTAAATTTCCAACAATCCCCCACATGAATGGAGATCGATGAAAACACCCAAAAAATTCCCCGATAAAACCTCGACAGTCGAGTATTGCAGGATAGGTAGGTTTTGCCTTTGAACCTTCCTTTGTGAAGCATACTTAGCCTACTAGGGTTTTGTAGACGTGATGTCCTTGAACAACCCCCCATTTGTGTAAGCGACAATATACATTCACACAATACTTTCCCTAGCTGGGCCATCCCCTCACTAGCGTGTTCTATAATGGTCATGGAGCACTTTCCTGGTTCTGCGGGAGCTCTAGGAATTATGCCCTAATTCCATTCGAAGCGACCACACTTCTCTCCAACATTGGTGATTTCCCTTTAAATCATTAAAAGCATTATGGTTTACTATGATTTACACAAATCATAAAACCACATATTATGCTTAACCTCACAACAATGTTACTGAATATTATAGGAATGGACTAGGATGTAATTAAACACCCTTTTATAGTTTAGGGGGTATATGAAACATATAAACTAGCTTATATATAAACATATATATTAGCTACGCCCCCACAGTGACTACCCTTCGGTTCATGATTAAGTTGGCCTATTGAACCTAGATCTTGGGATCTCCAGTCAACTAGGTTAGGTTTCCCTCATGTCCCTTTTTTCCATGGCTTTAGTCCCATTCCACAACCTGATCTGTTATCAACCCACTGGTTGTTGGATCCAAAATTATTTGTTGACTTCGTTAAGTCAACAACAACAATTTTTCAGTTTAGATCAGTTGTTCTAACGTGTTCTTGACTTGCTAGTCACTTTTGCCTTTTAGTTGATTCATAAGACTTATAACTCGTGATCTCAACCTGGATCCAGTTATGTACCTTGTCTTTAGAATGACATGAAACTCAATTCATGGCTAGACACGTTTTCACCATGCCTATGGTGTGTCATGACTGACATCTTACTAGAGTTTGAATCTAACCAATTGGCATTCGAGTCCAATCTACTCGATTGATTCCATATAACCATTGTGTACTCCACTTGGTCATGCGTTTGCAATATATGCAAGTCACCCCCACATTTAAGTGTAATTGGATATCATCCAAATGGGGCGATGAAAGGTGTTCCCTTTCATTTCGAGTTTGAGAAAACTTCTCAACTCCCATTTCCACATTCAAATGCAAGCCACCCCCACATTTAAGTGTAATTGGATAACATCCAAATGGGGTGATGAAAGGTTCTCCCTTTCATTTCGAGTTTGAGAAAACTTCTCAACTACCATTTCTTCATACCCTAAAGGGTTTGTTTCTTAAATGGTTCCTCCCCCCCCCCCACATTGCTTGCATTTTAATTAAGTATCCTTTAGGACTAAAATAAGGTTATCTTTACAGTTCTGTTTTAGCATAAAATTCATTCTTGTGTCATCACATATTTTGAATGTTTAAAGTTAATTTAATCTCCGTCGAGCATATAAATTAACAAGTATTAGTCTAGCATGCTTTAGACCACAATACTTTAGCATGTGAACAGAAGATGCATCATTCTGATTCTTCACAGCCTTAAGAGATAACGCACTATCTCTTCCAAACATTCTTTTCTTAGTTTAGACACAATAATGGAATTTTATTTCACCATTCCAAAACCATCTGTTTTATGAAGGCCTCAAAACCATAGTTAACTCCATCCATTAGGATCATAACTCGTTTGCCTTTTTATCTCCAAGGCTTCACCATTGACTTCCTAAAGACTTAAACATAAGTCTTAATACAAGTCACTTTGATGAAAAATCTTTGTATAAAATCACTTGAGTCTTGAGATATAGCCAATTAGATTGACTCTCAACAACAAAGCATTCACGTACGCCTATAGTGATATATACATTTACGTTGTTGTTTCGTTTAATACCATGTATTGGGATCTCCCAAATTGAGAACCAAGCCTCCACATAGTTTAAACAACATTGATGGTGGTAGAAACATCTACAAGTCCATCACTATTGTAAATTTCCATTAATATTTTCTAAATTTATTAAAATCATTTACAATAATAACATATATTTCTTTCATATGTTATATTCTATGAAAAACTCACATGTGCATTTCCATGTTGATGCTCTCAACATTAGATGACATATTTCGTTTTCGCGCATTTCATCTCAAACCATTCACCACGTTTCTTACGACGCCGTTATGCATTTGATGTTTGATTTGTGACTTATTACATAAGTCATGATCACAACCCGCTCGTTGTGTTTGTGTAAATTACTTTTTACACTTTGTACCAAAATGTGTATCCTTTTGATAAATTATTAGTAGTCCAAAATAAATATTTATCTTTTATTATAATTAAACCATTTGTTTATGTCAAATAAACCCAAACGATAGTCTACCATTTATAATAAATTAAAAGTGGACAAAAATAAAACGGATACACTAAAGATATCTAAACATCAAATGCCAAAGTGTTATTATCTTCAACACTTTTGACCGAAATAAACGCAATTATTTCGTTCGGTGTCATGTTTTGAGGTACTCCCTCATCTTGGAACTCTAAACTTGAATAATCACAAGTTGTCCAAAAATATAAAGTTGTTTACAATTAACTACTCGCAAGTAGTTAAGCAACTTATTATGTCTATAACAACATCGAGTTGTTTTTCACTAAATAGTCTTTCAGAGACTATTATATGGTTCAAGACGTTATACTTCTCGTGGAAGTATATCGAATCACTTATAATTCGCAAAGACATGTTTTATTCGTTCAAAACATTTCTCGTTTTACAAGTGTTTTAAAAATAAACTATATATTTATGTTTTGATTAAAAATCAAAACAATAAACCTTATAATAGTTTATTAAATAAAACAATTTTAAACTCGCTCGTTTGAAAAATAAAACAAATACACGTCGTTTTAATAGTTGGTTTATCATATTTAAACCATTTCTAACCGCTGTTAGATAATAACGATTACCGATCGTTAAATTGAGTGGTTTGTATGATAACCAATTCTAATGTGCTAATTAGAATTTAAATGTTTATCAAACATTCAAAATATTCGGTTTTTTATAAAGTAAACCGTTACTAACACGCTCGTTAGAAATAAAACGAATACACTTATTCTCATAAGCCAATTTTGGTTTATTTAAATGAACGTTTTCTAACACGCTCGTTAGAAATAAACACAAACCTTTTCTAACACGCTCGTTAGAAAATATATAAACCGGATACAAATCATGTTAAATAATTTATCATGGTTAACCCGGTTCTAATCCGCTCGTTATAAATTAACGATTGCAAATCGTTAAAAGGTTTCTAACACGCTCGTTAGAATTAAACGATTACAGAATTTGTTTCGAAGTTTATAAAATATAAACTATTTCTAATACGCTCATTAGAAATAAACAAATACGAAACCGTTTTAACATTTATGTAAAAAACCGTTTCTAACTTATTTGTTAGAAATTTAAAGGTTCAGAAGAAACCGTTACAAGGTTAATTATTATCCATAAATTGTTTCCAACTCACTTGTTAATAATTATTTGCAAAAAAAATCTTTTCTAACACACTCGTTAGAAAATCTGATCGTCTTTTAAGTAGTTCGGTTTACAAAATCATCATATCTAACACGCTCATTAGATATAATAGATGATATTAAACCTTATTATTCTATTAAATTCTAACACACTTGTTAGAATTAAACGATCATTCATTGCCATAAGCCGTTTTTGGCATATATAAAATAAACGTTTTCTAGCCCGCTCGTTAGAAATATTAAAAATTGTCAAAGTCGTTAAATCATTTCTAACACGCTCATTAGAAATAACTTATTACAATTTTTGTTTTGAAGTTTATAAAAAAACTATTTCTAATACGCTCATTAGAAATAAAAAAATTAGAAATAAAAAAATACGAAAGCATTTCAAGATTTCTTATTATCCAAAATAATTGTTTCAAACACGCTCGTTTAACAATTATTTGTAATAATAATCTTTTCTAACATGCCCGTTAGAAAATCTAAACGTCTTTAAACTATTGTTTCTAACACGCTCGTTAGAACATCCAACCGTCTTTAAAACATTGTTCCTAACACGCTCGTTAGAACATATAGATGTTTTAAAACTTATTATTATTCAAAATAATTATTTCTAACACGCTTGTTAGAATACATAAATGTTTTAAAACTTGTAATTTTATAAAAAAAATTACTTTCTAATACACTCATTAGAAAATATATGTGTTTCAAGACATTTAAACCAATATTAATATATCAATTAAAGTTTATAACATGTTTGTAATAAATAAATAAAATGTTACAAACATTTTTGTATGGGGTTACAAAATATATTTTTCTAATACGCTCATTAGAAAATTTTAGTATTTCAAAACATATTGAAATACATATTAGTTTGTATATGGTTCGGTTTATCTAAATACGAACAAAAACCCATGAACTGTAAAACTTGAATCAAAACAGTCGTTTTGCAACCCGGTATTCGGATTAAAGATTGTACTCCAATCATAAAATTAATCCGACTCTTTGTACTAAATAAATATTTCCCAAATTTTTTTTTCAAGATTTTAACAAAAATCCCATTAAATATTTTAACTTTCGTGAACCTAAATCCTCGTAGAGAAGGGATTTAAGATTGTAGCAACAATCTTCACGAAAGTCTGTTTTAAGATTGTAGGAACTAGGTTCACTTTTTATAAAATGTATTTCAAAATATATAATAACGAGACTCTCGTTATTTGTGGGAAATTCGACTAGTACAATTTCGGTTACAAAAATTAAATAAACGAATATAAAATACAATATAATTGTACCAATCTTGATTCAAAGCCAATGTATTTGGAAAACTTCAACCGCATCTACGAGATCAAAACTCCGCTGCAAGACAAGCAAATTGTTGACGGTTTTTGGTTGAGGCACGTGTTCAACACGCTTCCCTTAAAACAGATTCCGCGCCTCCTCTCAGACGGTCTGTCTCCCAGGGTACAACAACCGGAACAGTATGTGTACTGCCGGAGATGACTCTTATGCCCGAGATAGCACCGGGTATAATTTGGTGTTCACACAATTAGGAAAAAATGAAGTTGAGAAAAGAATAATTTAGAGAGTGCTCCTCTCTAAATTTTCAAGGAACAAAAGACCAATTTGTTGTGTCTATTTTTCTTCTTCTACACAAATGAATAAACCATATTCATTTTATAATTAGATGCATAGACTCATTTATCCCTCTTAATGATGACATAAACAAGATCATTAATCTTGTAATTAACAAGATCATTAATCTTGTAATTAACAAGATCATTAATCTTGTAATAAAAAGGGTTAAACTCTAACTTAATGGATATTAAGTGGTAGTAAAAAGAAACTGCCATTCAACTTATAGCACTAGTGGAAACCGTCTAACATTAACTCTCTAGTAAGTAGACTGGTTTGACCGGTCGAACGCGCATGCATGCGCGCCTTAGTTGAGCCTGCACTACGCTTCCGCGGAGACACACCTTCTTGCGCCACGCGCTAATTGGATGCCACTATGCATACCAGGATGCCACCTGCTTATGCGCCATCCATACTCGCGTGCCACTTGCAGTCTTCACCATAGCCAATGACGTGCGCCATGCGCCATGCCAAGGCATCCGCCTACGCCACCCAAGGGTGCGCCATAAGCGGACCCGCCATGTATCTGACCACGCGCTCATGGGCAAAAATACAAAGGCAGTGTGCGAAGTTCAAAGCGCACCACATTGGGCTTAAAGCCCACATCACGCGCGCATATGTGTAGGTGCGGTGCACCCTTTGGTCCCCACTAGTGTTTGCCTTCAAGGAGTGCTCCTCCTTATATACCACTTTAAGTTTTGTCATTCCACCTATGTGGGACAAGATGACAAATCTCAATCCATTTTTCTCATCTTTGTTTGTTCCAAACATACAGCTTCAAGCTTCGATATCTCATTCATCTTAGCTCTATTTGGACATAGTTTGAACACAAACCCATAAATAATTATTTATACAACACATATATAAATATTATTCATGTCCAAAATATTTAGTGAAAAACTCATTTTCACTAAATTTCCAACAATAGGTACTTAATCATCCCCTCAATAAATTTGTTTGGTTATGGATTTCAATATTGGCACATTTACACATGAATCAGTTGGTTTAAGTTGTGTTTTATCTAAAACGAGTACAAAAGAATGTCGCATTGATCCTTCTATTTAGTGATTTATATCAATCATATTTTAATTCAGTAACTAACTATTATGATCTTAAAAGGATAAAAATAGTGTGTGGGTTCAACATGACCCGGCTTTGCTGGCCTGTATTGCCCCGTACTAAAAAATGAACCATTTCAACTTGAACCGTTATGACCACTTACCCAACCTAATCGATCCACTTTACATTCTACCTTGACTTGTGGTTTTGTAGGCATTGTGAGCTCATCTTTTCATGTGGTTTTTTAGGTTCACGTTGTCGCTCCATTCTTCTAAAGGCCATCAGAGAAAGTGGTCTTTTCAATACCAGGTATGAAATGGGTCAATTGGCTAGCCAGAATAAGTATTTAATCATACCCCTTTTTAATTTTTTTTTTGGTTATGGATGTCAATTCTGGCCCATTTACACATAAGTCAATTAGTTTGACCTGTGGCTTATCTAAAAAAGTATAAACAAAATGTCACATTAATCCTTGTTGGAAAAATAAGTGAAAATAGCATTTTTCACAAATATTGGAAAATGATTTTTTCCTATTTTGGACTAGAAATAAATATAATAAAATGAGCGGGTTTTATATATTTATTTGTGGGTTTGTGTTCTATGTTGGAAGAGCTTCGCTACGAACTAAACCACGTCCAAAACCGAGCTAAGATAAATGAGATATCGATGCTCAAAGTTGGGTGTTTGAAACATTGAATGCTGAAACAAAAGGGAAAGTAGCACCTTGTCCCACATCGGAGGAGAGATGGAACTTAAATGGGTATTTAAGGTGGAACTCTCCATCCTTATTGTTTCATGGAAGCACACACCAGTGTCCTCGCGAAGGGTGCGGAGCACCCTAACTCGCACACGCTTTCGCGCGCGCGCGCGCGAGGGGCGTGGGCGATGAGGCGCATTGATGGCGCACTTTGCACTTCGCTCGCCGCGAGCCGCTTGAGAGCCGCCTTTGTTTTTTTGACCGCGTGCGCGTGGTGGAGCACAAGGATTGCAAGGACCAAGTGGTAGGTGACGCGGCGCATGACGTGGCAGTCATGCGCTTGCGCGCGCGAGTACACATGACACGGAGGCGCGCGGTTGCGCGCATGGTGCATGGGTCCTGCTGTGTCGTGCGCGGCGCACCAGAGTGAGCCAATACGGCGCGACTGTGTGGCGCGCTCGTATAGGCTCACAGGTGACGTGGCGCACGCGCGCATGGACTTGAGCCATGAGGACGCACCGCGCATGGTGACGTGGCGCATGCGCACATGGCAGTGAACCAAGAGGACGCACCGCGCATGGACATGCAGACCTGGGCGCGCGCGCACCAGGGTGACTTGCGTGCGCACGCGCGCGCGGAAGCTTCCAGCATTAAATGACAGTGCAGTTTCAGTCCAGCTTCGTAACTGACGAGTTAATAGGCTTTGACTGAGAATTAAATGACGTATTAAATTGCATTGAAGACGTTTAATGCAATTTAAACCTCTCATTTAATTCGTTTTTTGCTGTTTCAAACCAGGAACTGTATAAATACAGCTCCATACCCCTGTAGAGAGATACCTGCAACACAACAGCAATCACAACTTTCTCTCTTGAATTTTCTGATCCTTTACTTGCAGCTTTCAAGGTAACATTCGGGTTGTAGGCTTTCTCCGGCAGTACGCTGCTCCGGCTGTTGTACCCTGGGAAACAAAACGAGTACTCTTGGGAGACTCGGAATTTGTTTTAAGGGAAGCGTGTGGACACGTGCCTCAGCCATTCTGTTTCTACTCCTTCTTGTATTTGGTTTTATTTCAGTTGTAATCGTATTGTAATTTGCTTTCTTTACTTTTGTATTGTAATCAATAAATAAATTTGATGGTGATTCGGTTGTGTAGATGATAGCTGATGGAATGGTTGGTGAATGATTGATGAATATGGCTCCAAGAACAAGTTCAAAACTCAAAAGTGAGTGTAACTTACGAATTGAATGCCCAAGACTAATTAGAATCGTTCCTATATCAAAGATACCCAATTTTTCGCGTTTCAGGAAACCACAACCCGTCGCCGACGGCCTGGGACCCGTCGGCGACGGCCTCCCCAGTTGCTGAAATCACCCGACGGCTTGTTTGGCTGTTTACGGGCATTTTTTCACGACGGAACTCTCTAGAGCCCGTCGGCGACGGCCTAGAGCCCGTCCCCGACGCCCTCTAGTTTTTCCTGTTTCGTCCGAAACTGTTTTCTTCATAACTTCTTCGTTATAGCTCCGTTTTACTCACCGTTTTCGCCCACGTACTCGTAATTCAGCCCTCTATCATGCCATCTTCCAATATATTCATTTTAAATCCATTAACATTCCCAAAACACATCCAATCTTCGTGATTAACCCAGTTTTGTTCATTTCACATCCCCGGTTGATCCGATTCACGTCCCGGTGCTCCGTTTAGCTCCCGATTAGCTCCTTAAACTCTTTTAGACCTGTAAAACACAAATCCCATTAAAAGCCTATTATTCAAGATTAAAAGCTATGTAAAAACATCAACTTAAGCACAAACGATAACAAGTTTTCGACCACGTATCACATCCCCACACTTGTCTTTTGCTTGCCCTCAAGCAAATCTGTTTTTCACTTTCACGTGGGTCGAACAACGAATACGCTCCCCATTCCCGAGACGAAGGTTAAGGTCAATTGTCGTACTAAAGTTCAAACTGTTTACAATTTTCAACATATTTAACAGTGAAGTGACTAATCACAAAAAAATGGTTATCCAAGATTAACCCGCCCGTAAAACTAACAAGTCATGCACATCCCTCACAATGTTCTCTCCACTCGGCTTATAACTTGGCTAATGTGTATAATGTATTAGCACTTCAATCAATTAATCGCTCAAAACCAATTAGAACACGTACCCCATAGGCTTGCAACTCAATCATTCTCCACCACCGAACACGAATATCAAGCACAAGTCATAAGGTCTTTGAACGGGTCGTAACAGGGCTAGGCTAAGGGTAGGAAATAGGATATTTTAAAGTGGCTAAGGTGATGCAAATTCGATTTTTATTACAAAACAACTAATCTACGCACAACTAACTACCAATATCAAACTAGAAGGCAACAAGCTTTCACCTTTTATTTCTCAACTTAGAACACATATTTTTGTTCTTTTCTCAACAATTTTCTCGTCTTTTTCATAACATTTTCTGATTTTTCTCTTTTTTTTATATGCAAACAAACAAACAACTATACAAACTTGACTCCTATAATCGAATTTCCATCACACGGGTTAAAAACAAAAAGGTTTAAGGTTATGGGCTAAAGGGTGGTCAGACGAAAGGGTTAGGCTCAAAATTGGCTACTAAGGGATAATTTTTTTGGGTAAGGATATATAAATGGTGTAAACGGAAAAGGTTTACCTAATGCCTTAATCATTCTCGTGCTTGTATTCGGTCTATGGTCTCAAACGTATCAAAAGTCGCAAGTTCTACAATACGTAGCTAATGGTCCACTCAAACAAAGAAACATGTATATGTAAATCTATGATATAAAAGTGGCTCAAAACCTCACGTATACGGGTATGGTATGTGATATGCATAAAATGCTAGTTCTTTAGGAGAATTATTCCCAAATAACCACCCGCTAAATACCCGTCATGCTATTAATTTGAGCTTGACCATGACAAAAGACCAAATGGGTTGTGCCATCCCTCGTTGACTTGGTTACTTGTGCTTTTAAGATCGCTTTTGAAACAAGAAATTTTTGAAAAATTTTTGAAATTTTCCCCCATCCCCACACTTGAGGTAAACATTGTCCTCAATGTGTAGTGTTTAAATGAACGGGTCAAAATCGAAAACTTTTACTACTCCCCCATTGAGGTAAACATTGTTCTCAATGTGTAAGAACTAGAGTTTTAAAAATGCACAAGGGATGTGACATGGCTAACCTTCCCAAAATTTCACCCAGGAAAAATAAAATACAAAATACAATCCACTTATTACTAAACTAAGAATCAAGGTAAAAAGGAAACGCATGCACCTGATTGTTGTCGCTTGATGCCCGTATCTTCTTCTTCTCTTTCTTAAAACGGTTGTCTCGCGAACATATTGTACCTATAAATTCTAACCCTTGTGTAGAAGCATGCTTCTCACAACCATTGAAAGTGTTACCAAATCATGCGTTAAATTACCTTGATTTTTGTGGAAAAAAATGTACAACAATAACAGCCCTAACTCACTTTCGTAGGAATCACGGTTGCATTTAGCGTATGCAACAAGCCCTTTTAAACCCCCCAATAGCTTGGGAGGACGAGAGGTCTCGTGAGGGTTATATAGGGAACACACCCACAACGTTCATTTAACTACTAAAACGAAATAACAAAATTGTACAACAACAACAATACTAACTAAACTACGGAAAACACTAAAACGAAATGAGAAATAAAATATACAACAACAATTAACTTACCACCTCATGGTGGTCGAATGGCATGCTTGCCGTCCACGAGCTCCTCAAAATCACCCACCGGTGATTCGTACCATTTGTTGCCAAACGGTCCAAACTTCCTCACTTCCTCTTCCTTCTCCTTTTCTTGAGGCGACTTCTTCGCCTTCTTCTTCTTGACCGGTTTCTTCTTTGGTTCTCCAAACCTACCAACCATAGCACACACCTTTTTGTTTGGATTCATGTCCTTTTTAGGACACTTATCGTCACCGAGCGGGTTAGTGAAATTTGGAAAATCATTTAAATTTAATTCCCGGTCCCCAAACTTCATGCTTACCGTTCCCGTTGCACAATTTATTAAGGCATTAGCAGTTGCCAAGAATGGTCTACCCAAGATAACTACCGGTTGGGTATCCTCAACACACCTAACATAGTCTACTACCAAAAAGTCAACTGGGCAGTAGCAATCATCCACCTTAACAATCACATCCTCCACCATCCCCCTTGGATGCGTGGGAGTCTGATCGGCCAATACCACGGGAGTATCAAAATTTTTTAATGGACCAAAATCGTATTGGTCATACAAACTCCCGGGTAAAATGCTCACACAAGCTCCAAGATCGAGGAGCGCCCTCTCAATTTTGAAGGTTCCAATTTGAATTGGAATAAGAGGATCTCCCGGATCTTGAGCTTTTTGAGGAAGGGCACTCGATAGAACGGCACTAACATGTGATATCAAATCAACCGGTTCGGGTAATTTGTTGTGCCGTTTTTCGATGCTTAACTCCTTTAAGCATTCCACATGAGCCGGAACCTTTTTAATGTCATCGAGTAACGGTAAATTAATGTTTGCTTGTTTAAAATTTTCCCACCTCTCATCCTTCGGTGGGTACCATTCCTCAACTTTTGATGCATTAATCGGTTTAATTTGATTTAAACAATTTTCACAAAAAGAATTTTTATTCATTTTTTCAATTTTAATTTGTGAAATCGTTTCTTGTTCATTTTTACTTTCCAACTCATCTCTTGTATTTCCCACTACACCATCAACGCATTGTGGTGGAATGCTTTCAACACTACTACAAACTTCATCATTTGAAAGAAGACTTACCGCGCTAATGTGCACATTCCTCACATTGCCCGTGCTTGAACTTTGATGCTTAGGGTTCACCGTGGTGTCACTTGGGAGCTTTCCCACGCTCCCCCTCAGTTGTGCCATTTCCTCCGCAAGTTGGCCCACTTGTTTTGCTAATGCTTCATGCGATTTGTCCCGAATTTCATTCTCTTTCTTGGACTCTTGCATCATTGAAAGCATTGCATCCATCTTTGCATTCAAATCACCACCACCTCCTTGATTATTCGTCAACCCGTGACCATCTTGGTTGTAACCTCTTTGGCGAGTTTGGTGCGAATACATGCCTTGATTTCCAGATTGGAAATTCGGATTCATCTGGTTAGAGGCATTACCATACCTAAAGTTAGGATGGTTCCTCAACTCGGGGTGGTAAGTGTTAGAGTTCATATCATATTGCCTTCGGTCCCCATACACTTGATTCACCTCCACGGTGGCTTGACAATTCTCGGTCCGGTGACCGATGTCACCACATTCTTCACATACGCTATATTGTACCGCACCCACTTCCTTCTTCTTCATGCGGGCCAATTCCCGCTCCAACGTATCAATCCGATCCTTAGAACTTGCATCACGATCGGGCCATGACCTTGAGGTAGGGTGCTTTTTGGCTCGGTCGGCCGATTCCTTTTCCTTTGATCGTTTGCTCATCCGCTCCAAAAACTCCCAATCATCATCTTCATGGTTGCTTAGAAGGGTCCCATTGCTCGTTGATTCAAGTCGGTTCCATGTGTTGTCGTCCAAACCCCGTACAAAGCATTTGACCAATTCCCACTTTTCTATTTGATGATGTGGGCACTTTCGCATCAACTCCCTAAATCTTGTGAAGGCTTCATGCAACGGTTCGCCCGACAATTGGCAAAAAGACCTAATTTCATCACGAGCATCGTCGGTCTTTGCCATTGAATAATACTCATCCAGAAAAGCTTGTTGCATTTCTCCCCATGTGCGAATGCTATTGGCCGGAAGTGTAAGGAACCATTGCTTCGCTTTGTCTTTCAATGAAAATTGGAACAAGCGAAGTTTGACCTCCTCTAGTGTGAAATTATGCCCCCCAATAGTGCTACAAATAGAGGAAAATTCCGCCAAATGTGTGTACAGTTCATCGTTGGATCTCCCATTGAAGTGGGGAAGTATGTTGATGTAATGAGGTTTACAATCAAACATCCTTCGCTCACAAACGATTGGTGAATCGTTTTCGGTAACAATAGGCCTAAAACGGTCATTCACTCCCCATGGAGGTTGTTGATGACGATAAGGACCGTTAACTTCTTGATCATCATTTCTCCGGTTATCTCTTCTTTCGTCCCTTCTCTCATTCCTTCTTTCATCTCGTCGCTCATCTCTTCTCTCGCCCCTTACTTGATTCCCACCTTGAGTACCTCTTTGATTTCCACCTCCCACGAAACGAGGAATCCGATTGAGGTTTCCATTATTATTGTTATTGTAATACCCTTCATTTCGATTCCGTTGGTTGTTGTTTCGTGGTTGGCGGTTATTCTCGTAACCGTCGTTCCTTCTATTCCCGTAACCATACTCTTCATCCCCAACGTAGTTGGCATTTTGATAGCCAAACTCCTCATCTTCGTACTCTCTTTCATTGTAGACATTACCCCTATTAATGTATCCCCAATCTTCGTCGTCGTCCACTCGATCATCGTAGTAACCCCCATCATCCGAGTTTTCTGTGTGATCGCTTACATGTTCCGGCGATCGATAACCGGGAACACTATAGGGCTCATCATCGGGGATTGCATTTCTCAAGTCGTCGATGTTGAAAAATGGGTCTTCATTCGCGGGATTGCAGCGATCACGATTACCTCTACGATCGGAATTGACATTCCGATCATCAAGGTTGATGGGTAACGATGCTTGTCGATGGAGGGTTTGTTGTTGGGGTGTTCGTTGAGAGTTATTGGGATTTTGGTTTCGGAAAGGTGGAGTGGGTGGTCTAGCGTTGGTGTTACCACCCGGTTGTTCTTGAGGTATAGGTTGAGTGTTTTGAGCGGGATTAAAGTTGCTCCGGTATTGGAATTGGTTCTGGTTTTGATTGGAGTTTTGATTCGCCATTGAATCGGTTTCAATGGTCGGCGTGAGTGGTGGTGTTTGGTTGGTTTGATTAGAAGCAAGTGTTGCTTCTAACCGGCTTGCTAGGTTCCTTCTTGCGAGTCTTTCGATTTCCGGTTCGTAAACTAGAGGTGATGTCCGCCCGGAATTGCGCGTATGCATGCACTACCTGTAACCTGCACAAGTAACACACCCCGCGTAACAAGGAAAAAGA
Source organism: Helianthus annuus (assembly GCF_002127325.2). NCBI lineage: Eukaryota > Viridiplantae > Streptophyta > Magnoliopsida > Asterales > Asteraceae > Helianthus > Helianthus annuus. The sequence goes on along the minus strand of NC_035448.2, from coordinate 181,198,070 downwards.
CAAGTGCAAACAAGAAAGTTAACCCAATTAAACAGTTAATCACGAAAAAAAAAATTCAAACAATATCCAAACACAAAGCGCACGCACTCCCCGGCAACGGCGCCAAAATTTGATCGGAGTGTCGCGCTCCGGTCAAAGATAAGATTTATAAGCCCAAATTACCCTTAACAATGTGTTAGTGGTAGTAAGGGGTCGAACCACGAAGAGTATGTGGTTTGTGTGTGGATTCGAATGAATTAAAACAATTGTCACAATTTATGAAGCTTACTAGAGTGATTTTGTATTTTCGTTTAATTGAGAAGTATGGTTGTTTTTACTAAAATGATTGATGAGAAAGATTAGCAATTACTAATTAACGAGTACAAGAAAAACGATTACTAGAACAATAATAATAAAAAGGAATCACACCCAGTTTTGGTAATTATTAATCTAGGATTTCTACAAGTTTTAGTTTCAACTCAAATGCATTCGATTAACGGATTTAGTGTACCGTGACTTAGGTGCTACTAACTATCAACGTCCCGAAGAACGGACAAAAAGACACTTTGTAATCAACACAAGTAAATCCTAACAACGACAACGTACAATTACATATCACCGTTTCGCAAAGTCATAACTTTTAACATCGTTCGACAATTCACGAATTCGTAACAAATGTAATACTATTGTCAAAAGTTTCAAAAACCAAATACAGATTGTCACTAAGATGAAACAAGAACAAATTGAAACCCTAAAATTAACAACTACCTACACCAGGGTGAAACCGAGATGATTAGCCGCTCATGGTTGATGCAACTTGATCACCGGATGCTTGGAATGCGGATGGAGTCATCTTGAAGCTTGTAGGATGAAGGAATGATGGAGAATTAGGGTTTATGGAATGATGATGGTGAGAAGGATGATGGAATGGATCAATTAGGGTTTTGATGGTGAATTGGGGATTTGATGGTGATTCGGTTGTGTAGATGATAGCCGATGGAATGGTTGGTGAATGATTGATGAATATGGCTCCAAGAACAAGTTCAAAACTCAAAAGTGAGTGTAACTTACGAATTGAATGCCCCAAGACTAATTAGAATCGTTCCTATATCAAAGATACCCAATTTTTCGCGTTTCAGGAAACCACAACCCGTCGCCGACGGCCTGGGACCCGTCGGCGACGGCCTCCCCAGTTGCTGAAATCACCCGACGGCTTGTTTGGCTGTTTACGGGCATTTTTTCACGACGGAACTTTCTAGAGCCCGTCGGCGACGGCATAGAGCCCGTCCCCGACGCCCCTCTAGTTTTTCCTGTTTCGTCCGAAACTGTTTTCTTCATAACTTCTTCGTTATAGCTCCGTTTTACTCACCGTTTTCGCCCACGTACTCGTAATTCAGCCCTCTATCATGCCATCTTCCAATATATTCATTTTAAATCCATTAACATTCCCAAAACACATCCAATCTTCGTGATTAACCCGGTTTTGTTCATTTCACATCCCCGATTGATCCGATTCACGTCCCGGTGCTCCGTTTAGCTCCCGATTAGCTCCTTAAACTCTTTTAGACCTGTAAAACACAAATCCCATTAAAAGCCTATTATTCAAGATTAAAAGCTATGTAAAAACATCAACTTAAGCACAAACGATAACAAGTTTTCGACCACGTATCAGTTCTAAACTGAATCCGCTCCCCAACATGCGGAAGGGGAGACCAGCGCTCAGGCTCTGAGCGCGGTAGAGGCTTGGAAGCACTCGGATTTCATTTGTCGAGGCTATGTGTTAAACGGGCTTTCGGATGCATTGTATAACGTGTACTATAATGTCAAGACTTCCAAAGACCTTTGGGATGCCTTGGACAAGAAGTATAAAACGGAGGATGCTGGCACAAAGAAATTTGTGGTAGCCCGTTTTTTGATTCTAAAACAGTTATGAATCAAGTCCAAGAATTCCAAATTATACTACAAGACATCTCTGCGGAAGGCATGACACTGAGCGAGACATTCCAAGTGGCAGCGATGATTGAAAAGTTACCTCCTAGTTGGGTTGATTTTAAGAATTATCTTAAACACAAACGGAAGGAGATGACTATAGAGGACCTTATTGTTCGTCTTCGGATTGAAGAGGACAATAGAATTGCCCTAAAAGGCAGCCTTGCGCAGACTAGTGCTAGCGCAAATTTGGTTGAGCATGGGCAATCCTTTAAGGGCGCGAAGGGCAAGGGGAAAAAGGACAAAGGGAAAGCAAAGGCTAGCAAACTTGGACCAAAGAAATGGGTTGTGAAAAAGAAACCTCAGACGTTCCAAGGGACTTGTTACAACTGTGACGAGCCGGGGCATCGGGCTAACCAATGCAAGAAACCAAAGTGTGAGCGGGCGCACATGGTGGATGAAGACGGAATGCCTTTGGTGGCAATGATTTCCGACAGAAGCGCAATGATGGATGAGGTCAACACTGTGACCAACACTCCAAAAGGATGGTGGGTTGATACGGGCGCGACCCGTCATGTTTGTGCAGACAAAAGCCTCTTTACCACCTTCAAGGCGCTTTCTGGTGAAGAAAAGCTGTATATGGGAAATGCAGCCACCGCTGACATCATGGGTGAAGGAACGGTGATCTTGAAGTGGACTTCGGGGAAGGAGCTCACTCTAAGCAACGTGTTGTATGTCCCGGACTTGCGCAAGAATTTAGTCTCGGGTTGGTTGCTTAACAAGTTTGGATTTTGTTTAGTTTTTTAGAGCGATCAATTTGTACTAACTAAACGAGGAATGTATGTGGGTAAGGGCTATGCCCAAAATGGCATGTTCAAATTAAATGTAATGGCTGTCAAGAACATGAATAAAATTGCTACTACTTCTACTTATATGCTTGAGTTTTCTGATTCAAATAAATGGCATGGTAGATTAGGTCACGTCAATTTTAATTCAATACGCCGTTTAATCAATTTAAATTGTATACCAACATTCCATATTGAGTCACACTATAAATGTGAAACTTGCGTAGAATCCAAACTTACAAGATCATCATCGAAATCGGTTGAACGAATAACTGAACCCCTTGATTTAATTCACACCGATATTTGTGATTTAAAAGCGGTACCCACAAGAGGTGGAAATAAGTACTTCATCACGTTTATTGACGATAGTACTAAATATTGCTATGTATATTTACTAAAGAGTAAAGATGAAGCAATAACTAAATTTATCTTGTATAAAAATGAAGTTGAGAATCAACTTCAAAAGAAGATAAAAGCTTTGCGAAGCGACCGAGGAGGTGAATATGTTGCACCTTTTGCCGATTTATGCGCAAAAAGTGGCATTATACATGAGTGTACACCTCCTTATTCTCCACAATCAAATGGCGTGGCGGAACGAAAGAACCGCACATTGAAAGAAATGATGAACGCCATGTTGATAACTTCTGGGGTGAGCCAGGAAATGTGGGGGAAGCCATTCTCTCGGCTAATTATCTTTTGAACAAGATACCACTAAAAAAGAGAGACGAGACTCCATATGAGTTATGGAAAAGGAAGAAACCTTCATACAAATACTTGAAAGTGTGGGGGTGCCTAGCAAAGGTGATTGTACCACCTCCTAAGGCTCTTAGGATAGGACCCAAAACTGTTGATTGCATATTTATTGGGTATGCACATCAAAGTAGTGCACATCGCTTTCTTGTACATGAGTCCAAGAATCCTGATGTACACGTAAACACTATCATGGAGGTGAATCCTAACGTTGTGTCTTACTTTGAAAATGTGTTTCCTTTGAGAAGACAAACACATGCAAGGTCATCAACACCTAATTTTGAAGTAGGTGAAAGTTCATCTACACCAGTTGATGAGGTAGTTCATGATAAGACACATGAACGACCTGAGGTTGAAGAAAGTGATCGTAGGCGAAGTAAAAGGCCAAGGGTTGAAAAATCCTTCAGTCCAGACTTCGTTAGCTATATGGTTGAGGGCGAGCCCAATACATATCGCGAAGCGGTTTCCTCTTCAGAAGGACCTCAATGGAAAGAAGCAATAAGGAATGAAATCGATTCTATATTGCAAAATCATACTTGGGAGTTAGTAGATCTTCCACCTGGTTGCAAACCAGTTGGATATCGTTGGATATTCAAAGGGAAGATGAAAACTGATGGAAGTATTGATAAATACAAGGCTAGGTTGGTGATTAAAGGATTTAGACAAAAGGAAGGTCTGGATTACTTTGATACCTACTCGCCTGTGACGCGCATAACCTCGATTAGATTGGTTCTTGCTATAGCGGCTTTAAGAAATTTGGAAGTTCACCAAATGGACGTTAAAACCGCATTTCTAAATGGCGATTTAGAAGAAGAGATTTACATGGAGCAACCTGAAGGTTTCTCCGCCCCAGGTCAAGAGGGTAAAGTATGTAAACTCGTCAAGTCTTTGTATGGCTTGAAGCAAGCACCAAAACAATGGCACCAAAAGTTTGATCATGTCATGATTGACAATGGTTTCAAAATAAATGAGTGCGACAAATGTGTTTATTTCAAAGACACAAATGAAGGTTATGTGATTTTATGCCTTTATGTAGACGATATGCTTATCATTGGGAGTAATGATAAAATTATCAAAGCTACTAAAAGCATGTTGAAAGCGAGATTTGACATGAAAGACATGGGTTTAGCGGATGTGATTCTTGGAGTAAAGATCATAAGAACCCAAGATGGTCTTGTGTTAAGTCAATCTCACTATGTGGATAAAATTCTTGAAAAAATCAACTCGGGAGATGCGAGTGTAGCTCGAACTCCAGTTGACCTCACAACATCTCAAGAAAAATAAAGGAGATGGAGTTGCTCAGTTAGAGTATTCAAGAATTATTGGTAGTCTAATGTATCTAATGACATGTACTAGACCCGACTTGGCTTACGCGGTGAGTAGGCTAAGTAGATACACCAGCAATCCGTGCACGGATCATTGGAAAGCTATCACGAGGGTGCTTAGATACATAAGATACACAAGAGATTATGGACTGCATTATACCCGACAACCAGCAGTGATCGAAGGATACACTGATGCAAACTGGATATCGGATAATAAAGATTCCAAATCAACAAGTGGTTACGTGTTTATTCTTGGAGGAGCTGCTATTGCTTGGAAGTCTTCTAAGCAAACGGTCATAGCGAGATCCACAATGGAATCTGAATTTATCGCGTTGGATAAGTCAGGCAAGGAGGCGGAATGGCTACGTCAATTCGTGGAATATATTCCAAGATGGCCAAAGCCTTTGCCAGCCATATGTGTACATTGTGATAGCCAATCAGCGATTGGTAGAGCTCAAAGCTTGATGTACAATGGCAGATCAAGGCATATGCGACGTAGACATAACACGATACGACAACTACTCTCAACGGGTGTTATCACAATTGATTATGTGAGATCAGCGGATAACATCGCGGACCCGTTTACAAAAGGCTTAAGCAGAGAGTTAGTAGAAACGTCGTCAAGAGGAATGGGACTAAAGCCCGTGATAAATGGGAATATGAGGGAAACCTAACTTAGTTGACTGGAGATCCCAAGATCTAAGTTCAATAGGACAACTTAATCATATTACCAAAACGGAGTCACTGTGGGGGAGTACCCCAAACCAAAACTAAAAGGGAGTTAAATATACTTCCTAGTCCATTCCAATCAGTGACATTGAAGTGAGGATAAGCATATTAAGGTTAATGATTTCGGGAAATCAAATAACCATGATGCTTTTAATGATTCATGGGAATCACCTATGTTAGAGAGCAGTGGGGTCGCTTCAAATGGATTTGTGGGGTGCGCAAATCCTAGAGCTCTCGCAGAAACAAGCTAGTGTTCCAGGACCATAATAGGACACGACAATGAGGAGTTGGCCAAACCAGGGAGAGTATTGTGTGAAGTGTATTGTCGTTTACACAAATGGGGGTATGTTCAAGGACATCATGTCTACATACCACTAGTAAGCTAAGTGCGCTTCACAAAAGAAGGTTAAAAGGTGACAACCTACCTATCTTGCAATACTCAACTGTCGAAGTTTATCATTGAAAAGTGTAAGGAAAAGATCCATTTCCATACATGTGGGGGATTGTTGGAAATCTGATGAAAATAGCATTTTTCATGTGGGGGATTGTGGGAAAAATAAGTGAAAATAGCATTTTTCACAAATATAGGAAAATGATTTTTTCCTATTTTGGACTAGAAATAAATATAATAAAATGAGCGGGTTTTATATATTTATTTGTGGGTTTGTGTTCTATGTTGGAAGAGCTTCGCTACGAACTAAACCACGTCCAAAACCGAGCTAAGATAAATGAGATATCGATGCTCAAAGTTGGGTGTTTGAAACATTGAATGCTGAAACAAAAGGGAAAGTAGCACCTTGTCCCACATCGGAGGAGAGATGGAACTTAAATGGGTATTTAAGGTGGAACTCTCCATCCTTATTGTTTCATGGAAGCACACACTAGTGTCCTCGCGAAGGGTGCGGAGCACCGTAACTCGCACTCGCACACGCTCGCGCGCGTGGCGTGGGCGATGAGGCGCTTTGATGGCGCACTTTGCACTTCGCTCGCCGCGAGCCACTTGAGAGCCGCCTTTGTATTTTTGACCGCGTGCGCGTGGTGGAGCACAAGGAGTGCAAGGACCAGGTGGTAGGTGATGCGGCGCATGACGTGGCAGTCATGCGCATGCGCGCGCCAGTACACATGGCACGGAGGCGCACGGTTGCACGCATGGTGCATGGGTCCTGCTGTGTTGTGCGCGGCGCACCAGAGTGAGCCAATACGGCGTGACTGTGTGGCGCGCTCGTATAGGCTCACATGTGACGTGGCGCACGCGCGCATGGACTTGAGCCAAGAGGACGCACCGCGCATGTGACAACTCGCAACTTAGAGCCTTTTGTCATACTCAGATGTAATCTATACGAACTTTATGTGACTAGTTAATGTATTAATTTATATTGGACGTTTATGAGTGTTTATACGTGATATGTGAAACTCGCTAAATATAAGACTCGTCTTCCTTGTATCTGGGCCGAATATGCTTGGGCCGCTTACATCACAAGTACGGTCAGCATACACATGTTCACGTTTGGGTCGGGTATTATCGTACACATGTTATCTCAGGGCCGAGCGCGCAAGCACAAGCTCGAGTACACAAGCCCAAACACCCTTGTTGTTTATACCTTGGTTGGAAGCCCATTGAGAGCCCATTAGGGAGCCCGATACACCCCCCTTATGCGTATATATTCTTATCTAGGGTTGGAATCCTCATAATTTCGCAAACTAAAACAAACTCTAAATCCTCTTTACCCTCATACGCACGGCTGGTTTTCTCATCACCCTTGGGGTTTTGTCTTGTCACTCGAAGTCCGTTGATCTTGGCACCTCGGGTTTACCCCAAACACGGTTAGTACCATGTTATAATGTTTATAGTTCGAGTTTGGTTAGTTGTTTGGTTGCATGGTTTGATTGTGAATAGCAAGATAATAACCAATAGTTTTAAATGCATGAATAATAGGATTTGATTTAATGTATTGATGTTATGTTTTGTACATGAATGCAATCTTGATAAAACTGACATCAGCCATGTGAGCACTTCAGTAATACATATTAGATTATTATTACACATTGTCAAATCATTAAATCGGTCCAATAAGAATGAACTGATATTTCATGTGGTCGGCTCATTATATCTAGTGGCCATGTGATTAGTCTCAATCAAATCAGACAAAGTGGAGAATAATGGTAACATTGTCAGTAACTTAAAAGACTTGCTATGCATGATGTCACATGTTAAATTAGGTGAAAGAAATCTATTGTGATGTATTTAGCGGCTGTGTTTCATCATATGTATGTGGCTCTTTTATGTGGTGATCATCTAGTGGGCCGTACAAGGGTCCAATAGGGGGGCGGCTAGTGTATGGTTAATATAGTTAATTGTGTAAGGTCACGTGAAGCATCAAAAGGTTGTTGAACAATTCTAATTGTCATCATCTGATCATGTGCTTGTCGAAATCGAGATAGTGGGCTCGGCAATAGTGATAGTTTGAGGAAATAGATGCGCATTTAGTTTTGCATGACCGATGTGATTATATTGGTGTGATTAATGAGTTCTGGATTGTTCTTGTTTACATCTAATGGAGGGTTAAGCGGTTTAAAATTTAGGTTATGTTTAAATAACAATCATAATGCTTCATGAACATGTATTGCTTGCTAAGTCAATGTCGAGGTCCCTGTTGATTAATGATGTGCTGTTATCGATTCCTAGGGGTAGTCTGTTAAAGGAGTGTGGTTATACATGAAATCGTTGATGGCTTGTTGTTTTAGGGATTATTAATGCCATGTACAGTAGCACATAATAACTCATAAAAGAAATAAAGTGATAGCTGGGAGTTTGCACATAAAATCGGACCTGCTTGTTATTAGTTGTGGTATAATAAAGAGTAATGGGCTTGTTGTGTAAAAGGTTGGGCCGGGGATGTGAAAGGGGGCCACACTAGGTTTTGCTAAACATAATAGGTGGGTTATAAGAACTTAAATGTTGTATTGCAAACTGTCTCATATTGGGTCGAGTGGGGTTTGTGAAGGGTCGATTATTTTAACTACTGGGCTACATGACCCCGGGTCATCAGCTCAGCCCACATCGTAGCGATTATTGTGTACTATAGAATAATCATTGTTCTGGCTTGAATTGCTACTTAACTGTTATACGTGCCATATGTGACAACCATTGATGTGATCTATGTGTAAACAAACTGTAAAACTGATCATTACCAAACACGCTTCTAGGTCGAGAGTATTGAACTTATTTAACGAGTAACTTGTCTAACCGAGCAAATCTAAGGTGAGTTCACTGCACTTTTCTCAAGCATGCGTCCCGGTGGTTTGGGACAACTGGTAAACATTTGGAAGGGAAACATTGGGTAAATAACTTAATCGGTTTTGGTTATTGCCTGGAGGGCAATGGGGGTGATTAGTTGATAGCGCTATTAGGTACTAATTATCTGGGTTTCACTATGGTTGTTTAGAGGCACACTCCTCGGTTACGTAAGGGCGGTTCCCCTAGGGTAACTAACTGGACAACATAGTGGGTTGCTAAGAGGCACACTCCTCGGTTACGTAAGGGCGTAGTCCCTAGGGTAACTAACTTGAGCAACATCGTAACACAACCTTGAATCGCATTAACATATATCTGGTAACACAACACGTTAACGAAACCTTGAACTCACCAGCGTAGTCTGACACACTTGTTGCATGCTTGTAGGTAATTACTGAAGGAATTTGGGAACTTGCTGTCTGATGCTGCTGGAGTGGTTATGGTCATGATAAACAATCATATCGATTGGGTTTCGACACACTTATACATATATACTTTTATGCTTCCGCTCAGTACTTTGGTTTTGGTTTAACTTTCAAACGATACATTTATTTCAGTTTGGTAATTTATTATAACTTGTGTTTGATATGATTGGTGGCTCTTTGTTGAATCGTTACACCTCCATTAGGGACACGCCCTAGGTGGTAATTTGGGGGTGTGACAGTTTGGTATCAGAGCCACTGGTTATAGAGAACTCGGTTTTAAAAATGTTTTCATAAAACCAGACTATAACCGAATTGATCCAAACGATGACCATGACACTCAGCTCCAGACTGCAAGGTTCGTTTCTCATCTACTAATGCATAGTATATCTAGTGTACACATATGTATAACATTACACGTGAATTCACACTTGGCACAGCAGCATGAGCCCTTATATTACCAACCCTTGTTATGTGATCTGTTAGTGTGACACTATCCATTGATTATTGTAATTCTTAACCCTGTGATACCCTACGTTTGCTGTTTGGATGAGGGGAACCTTTTAGCGCGAGTTAAAAGGCACTGAGATAAGCATGCAAATTGCCTTATTATTATGGGTGCACACATAATAATAATGTGGGGTGCATGTGAGCCCCAGTGAGGTTTAACGAGTGTGAGAGGGGTTCCGCTCTGTTAATTGACGTTATGTTAGAACACAACAGTCCATGGGAGTCATAGCAGTGATTGTCTCCTACTCGAACATGATCTTTTCACTCCTTTCTGAATCCTTACAAATCTCGATGCTATCAAGTATTATCTGAACACACATCTGAACGCCTAGCGAAACGTGTAGAATGTTAGGTGCTTGAACGAACGTCCTTGAGCTGGTCTATACCTTTCTCGCTTCTCTTCGTTTGCTGGGACTCTATGTATTGACGTCTTAGACTCCGAAGTGTGATCACTTCGGCAACACTCTCGCAGCATACCGTGTATTACTCAATCGACTTACTAGATCGATAGACAAAAGGGTGAGCGTAGTATTTTACCGACCTCAGTATTTGGACAACCCTGATTACCGGCAACGAACACCAGCGAATTGGCTTCAAACGGATCATTCACCCTAGTTAGCGACTTATGGGAGTCAACTCTTACAAACCAAACGGGACATACACGATGACAATGGACTGTAGAAAGGAATGGATAACTGCCAGTGCAACGAGCGGCGCCTTAGGACGCGGCACGGAATGTGTTATGATGGACCATGTTGGTGAAAGATCGTAGGGCTCTGTTTCGAGCAACAATAGTAGAGGCAACAGTCACGGCAACATCAAGGCACTCGTAATCGTAGTCTATAGTAGGGAAATGAAGGTGCCTACGGCATGGATCGCCCATTGTTAAATCAAGAAGACAACAACCAAGGGAACGACAGAAGTACTAGAAATCCTCGTAACAATAGCAACAACATTGGAAATGATGCTCGTGGAGGGGCATTTAGGATTGGCGTGAGCGACGCCAGGAATACAACAGCATGGTGGCCTGCACGTTCTTGATAACGAATCGACTGACGGCAAGTCAATTGAAACCTTATATGTTCGTTGGGATGCAAACTTGATCTCGTGGGTCAACTGTTCGACATTGACCTACTTCCCAATACTCTCGTAAGTTTTGACATGGTCGTTGACATGGACATGGTTATCTATGTATCAAGCAGAAAATTCTCTGCAAAAAGAAAATCGTGCGTTCCCTCCCCCCAGTGGGGAATCCTTGTCAGTTTAAGATCATCGTGGTGGTGCCGTTGTTGGCATTGTCACAGTCATGGAAGCCCAGAAGTGTCTACGGAAGGGCTACTCTGCTATACTATCTCTTGTCACCGATTCGCCATTTTAAGAAAGGAAGATCGAGCGTCTTCCACTTATCCATGAATTGTCTGACCTGCCTTCTGAAGAGTGAGCTGGTTTACTTCCACATTGTTAGGCGGAATTTCAGATTGACCTTATGCAATTTCAGATTCCTTATGGGAAATAGAAATCCCTTAGGTTCGCTAGATACTATCACAGCTTCATCATAGGATTTTCGAAGGTTTCGCAACTTCAACCTCCTTAGCATAGCGGGGAGTTGTGAATTCCTGAGAAATAAAATCGGAGAACGTCTTTGCAGCTTTTGAAACCCAACCCTACAACACGCGGAGCATCGCTTCTATCCGAGGGTACCGATGATCCAGCGATATACCATGATGGTGTTACGGAGAGGAACTGCACGACCTACAACCTCCGGTGGAAACCGTGGTCATTGGATTTAAGTGGGAGGCATTACTTGGACGGTACCGAATGCACCAATTAGACCGATCACAAGGGCCTCCAGTGCACCCTTGTTTCAATAGAGCTAACCATGTGAAGGCATCGTTAGATGGAACTTCCGAACGAACACGAGATTAGGAGAACTAAACCCACGCATCCCTGTAGACGAACCTTATCACTTTCACTTGTCATCGCCGCCAGAAGTGAAGCAGTCACAGTTACACGCGTTTGTCGTGTTGTAACACTAACCTTTACCCACCAAACTCTGTTTTGGACACTCGCGCGACCGCAATGTAACGAACCTCCCTGTTGTGCCATGTCGCCATGCACCACTACTGGAAATTACTTCTTGACAACAAATTTGCTGGCCAAATCCTTCGGATGTTTAATGGACCCCTGTTTCGCTCGAATCTTCGTACGAACCTCATTACTTCCCTGTTCCCTTGATTGGCAACTGATATAACAAAACGCTAACCACCATACCATGATTTTCACCGATCACAAGATGAGCCCCAGGCGTTGTAAAGTATCTATAGATCGAGTTCGTCGGAACTCACTTCAAGCCATTGTTTTAGATCCATTTTCGGGACGAAAATTCTTTCAAGTTGGGGATGATGTGGTACCCGCGGGAAAATCCACAGTCATCCTGAGTTAACACCTTGCCGTTTTGGATTACCTATCAAATTTCGGGACGAAATTTCTTTCAAGTTGGGGATGATGTGACAACTCGCAACTTAGAGCCTTTTGTCATACTCAGATGTAATCTATACGAACTTTATGTGACTAGTTAATGTATTAATTTATATTGGACGTTTATGAGTGTTTATACGTGATATGTGAAACTCGCTAAATATAAGACTCGTATTCCTTGTATCTGGGCCGAATATGCTTGGGCCGCTTACATCACAAGTACGGTCAGCATACACATGTTCACGTTTGGGTCGGGTATTATCGTACACATGTTATCTCAGGGCCGAGCGCGCAAGCACAAGCTCGAGTACACAAGCCCAAACACCCTTGTTGTTTATACCTTGGTTGGAAGCCCATTGAGAGCCCATTAGGGAGCCCGATACACCCCCCTTATGCGTATATATTCTTATCTAGGGTTGGAATCCTCATAATTTCGCAAACTAAAACAAACTCTAAATCCTCTTTACCCTCATACGCACGACTGGTTTTCTCATCACCCTTGGGGTTTTGTCTTGTCACTCGAAGTCCGTTGATCTTGGCACCTCGGGTTTACCCCAAACACGGTTAGTACCATGTTATAATGTTTATAGTTCGAGTTTGGTTAGTTGTTTGGTTGCATGGTTTGATTGTGAATAGCAAGATAATAACCAATAGTTTTAAATGCATGAATAATAGGATTTGATTTAATGTATTGATGTTATGTTTTGTACATGAATGCAATCTTGATAAAACTGACATCAGCCATGTGAGCACTTCAGTAATACATATTAGATTATTATTACACATTGTCAAATCATTAAATCGGTCCAATAAGAATGAACTGATATTTCATGTGGTCGGCTCATTATATCTAGTGGCCATGTGATTAGTCTCAATCAAATCAGACAAAGTGGAGAATAATGGTAACATTGTCAGTAACTTAAAAGACTTGCTATGCATGATGTCACATGTTAAATTAGGTGAAAGAAATCTATTGTGATGTATTTAGCGGCTGTGTTTCATCATATGTATGTGGCTCTTTTATGTGGTGATCATCTAGTGGGCCGTACAAGGGTCCAATAGGGGGGCGGCTAGTGTATGGTTAATATAGTTAATTGTGTAAGGTCACGTGAAGCATCAAAAGGTTGTTGAACAATTCTAATTGTCATCATCTGATCATGTGCTTGTCGAAATCGAGATAGTGGGCTCGGCAATAGTGATAGTTTGAGGAAATAGATGCGCATTTAGTTTTGCATGACCGATGTGATTATATTGGTGTGATTAATGAGTTCTGGATTGTTCTTGTTTACATCTAATGGAGGGTTAAGCGGTTTAAAATTTAGGTTATGTTTAAATAACAATCATAATGCTTCATGAACATGTATTGCTTGCTAAGTCAATGTCGAGGTCCCTGTTGATTAATGATGTGCTGTTATCGATTCCTAGGGGTAGTCTGTTAAAGGAGTGTGGTTATACATGAAATCGTTGATGGCTTGTTGTTTTAGGGATTATTAATGCCATGTACAGTAGCACATAATAACTCATAAAAGAAATAAAGTGATAGCTGGGAGTTTGCACATAAAATCGGACCTGCTTGTTATTAGTTGTGGTATAATAAAGAGTAATGGGCTTGTTGTGTAAAAGGTTGGGCCGGGGATGTGAAAGGGGGCCACACTAGGTTTTGCTAAACATAATAGGTGGGTTATAAGAACTTAAATGTTGTATTGCAAACTGTCTCATATTGGGTCGAGTGGGGTTTGTGAAGGGTCGATTATTTTAACTACTGGGCTGCATGACCCCGGGTCATCAGCTCAGCCCACATCGTAGCGATTATTGTGTACTATAGAATAATCATTGCTCTGGCTTGAATTGCTACTTAACTGTTATACGTGCCATATGTGACAACCATTGATGTGATCTATGTGTAAACAAACTGTAAAACTGATCATTACCAAACACGCTTCTAGGTCGAGAGTATTGAACTTATTTAACGAGTAACTTGTCTAACCGAGCAAATCTAAGGTGAGTTCACTGCACTTTTCTCAAGCATGCGTCCCGGTGGTTTGGGACAACTGGTAAACATTTGGAAGGGAAACATTGGGTAAATAACTTAATCGGTTTTGGTTATTGCCTGGAGGGCAATGGGGGTGATTAGTTGATAGCGCTATTAGGTACTAATTATCTGGGTTTCACTATGGTTGTTTAGAGGCACACTCCTCGGTTACGTAAGGGCGGTTCCCCTAGGGTAACTAACTGGACAACATAGTGGGTTGCTAAGAGGCACACTCCTCGGTTACGTAAGGGCGTAGTCCCTAGGGTAACTAACTTGAGCAACATCGTAACACAACCTTGAATCGCATTAACATATATCTGGTAACACAACACGTTAACGAAACCTTGAACTCACCAGCGTAGTCTGACACACTTGTTGCATGCTTGTAGGTAATTACTGAAGGAATTTGGGAACTTGCTGTCTGATGCTGCTGGAGTGGTTATGGTCATGATAAACAATCATATCGATTGGGTTTCGACACACTTATACATATATACTTTTATGCTTCCGCTCAGTACTTTGGTTTTGGTTTAACTTTCAAACGATACATTTATTTCAGTTTGGTAATTTATTATAACTTGTGTTTGATATGATTGGTGGCTCTTTGTTGAATCGTTACACCTCCATTAGGGACACGCCCTAGGTGGTAATTTGGGGGTGTGACAGCGCATGGACATGCAGACCTGGGCACGCGCGCACCAGGGTGACTTGCGCGCGCACGCGCGCGCGGAAGCTTCCAGCATTAAATTACAGTGCAGTTTCAGTCCAGCTTCGTAACTGACGAGTTAATAGGCTTTGACTGAGAATTAAATGACGTATTAAATTGCATTGAAGACGTTTAATGCAATTTAAACCTCTCATTTAATTCGTTTTTGGCTGTTTCAAACCAGGAAGTGTATAAATACAGCTCCATACCCACTGCAGAGAGATACCTGCAACACAACAGCAATCACAACTTTCTCTCTAGAATTTTCTGATCCTTTACTTGCAGCTTTCAAGGTAACCTTCGGGTTGTAGGCTTTCTCCGGCAGTACGCTGCTCCGGCTGTTGTACCCTGGGAAACAAAACAAGTACTCTTGGGAGACTCGGAATTTGTTTTAAGGGAAGCGTGTGCACACGTGCCTCAGCCACTCTGTTTCTACTCCTTCTTGTATTTGGTTTTATTTCAGTTGTAATCGTATTGTAATTTGCTTTCTTTACTTTTGTATTGTAATCAATAAATAAATTTGTTTATTTTATTTAAATTACGCGAACGGTTCCTGCAATCCTTTTATTTAGTGATTTAAATGGATAAAAATAGTGTGTGGGTTTATAATAACTTACACGTGTTTTTTTATATTTTCAGAATGAACAGTTTCATTTATTTGACGGTTTGTGGTTAGAGCTCGAAGATTTTGAACAATTGGTTCAACACTTTCGGAAGCAAGCTGTGAATTTGTGATTACCATTCCACAACACTCTCAAAGGTATGCTAATAACCCACCTGAGTAATTCTGGCTTTCAACAGTTTCAAGTTACTTTTAATTAATTTATGTGTTATTTGGTCAACTTCTTCACTTGGCGGGAGTTTAATGATAGTATACCACTAAACATAAGGCCTTGGCAAAAAGAGGGACCCGTTTCTAGATTTGATGTGCCCACTATATCAAATATCGGAGGAGCCAGCCAATCACCTTCTTATTAATCACCTTCGTATTACCTGTCCACATGTGAAACTAATTTGGAGCTAAGTGTGCATTGTGGGCCAAAATCCCATTAATTTAGAATGAATGGCTAACATATTTATGAAGTCATGGAGGTTTTTACGAATAATGGTTCATCTAAGTGCGGTAAGAAGATACTACAACTGGTTGCTATGGCTACCTTATTGATGATTTGGCGGGCTAGGAATGTACGAGTCTTTAACGAGAGGATGTGGTTTAAGCTGGTGGAAAATGATAAGTAGTTGTCATTCTTTTGGCTCAGCATCGATAAATAATTAACATCTAGGAGTGGGAGAAGTGGAGATTTTTTAACATAAATATGTAACAACTAGGAGGATATTTTTGTTTAGAGATTGTGGCTTAGTGGTTGATTGAGCTGATTATGATTCTTATCTCATAAGGTACCTACGAAACAAACCTAAGTGTAGCATGACATCAATTGGATTTACAAGGAATTGTTAGATCATTTTGCCAAGAAAATGTATTGTTTTAAACATTTATAATGTCTAATTGTTTAGGTTGATAAGGTATATGTGCCCCGGGAAACAATTGTTATTGGCGATGGTGATGACAACGATAGATGGGCGCCAAAATTTGAGGCGGAGGATAACTACAATACATATATTTGATTTAGTGTTTTTATGTATTGGAAGTTAATATGTGTTTGTAGAGGATTTGAATGTTTTTCTGATAAATTATGTGCATTTGACATAGCATGACACGTGTTCAATGCACTGCCAAAGAGGGAGGCTTTTGATATGTGCTGGATGGTAAAGAACACTTTTGAGCTCATATTTCGTATTATGGTATGCACTTTGTTTAGGAATTCCAGGTTTAGTATTATGGTATGCACTTCGTTTAGGAATTCCAGGTTTAGTATTATGGTATGCACTTCGTTTAGGAATTTCAGGTTTAGTATTTTTTCTACAGGTTGATGTTATCTTATATTAAGAAACCATAGCGACATCACAGAAAGCCAAAGAGTTCATCTAGGGTTCCAACGAACTTCCGGACAAGCTCTGGAAAGTCTATCTTTAGCTGCACTTTCATTTTCCGTTAAAGTGGTCTATGTTGTGTTGATTAAAAGTAATGGATAATAACATGTGATTGTAACCTTTTAAAATAACAAAAGTGGTAAATTTTTATATTGTTTGCAGGTTTATATTTTGGTGTTCACTTTGTTAGCCCTTTGATATGAATTTTGATGGCACCAGGTTTGACACTCAATAAAAATTAATGGTGTAGTAAAAGACTATACTAAGACATTTTAAGAAATCGTAAGCATCACTCGAGACGATTGAGTATAGGTAATTTTAAGAAATCATAAAGTCTAACTTATGAGGAAAGAACCTGATGAGGTAATAAACTTAAATAGTTTGTTGATTTGTTTTCCATCTTTGTTATATTTATTTCTGGTAGTGACTTTGTGTTTGCATCTTTTGGTTGTAATATTTCAGGATGGGACGTATCTGACTTTACGAGAAGTTTTTGAGAACTTGGATTTAACTGGGTAAAACTAATCATCCAAACTTAATGGTTTGTGAATGATAAAATAAGAAAACGACAATATACATTCTTGATAGATGCATTTCAGTGGAGTAAGTAACTTTATAAAATTTTAACTGGTTCAGATTATTTTAGTTCAGTTTGTGCCCATTTAGAAGTGTTCCAAGTTAGGCCAGCACCACCCTTACATGTCTCCCCCAACATGACCATTGTCACCACCACCATCACTGTCGTCACCGTTGGACACCACCACCATGGCTGTCCTAAAGCACCATCGTTAGCCGAGGATCAAGATGCAAGCCCTGCAACGGGCAATTGTGATGGTAAGAAATTGTGGCTTTTTTCTGAGTTAAAAATAATTTTAGTTTGTTCCAACTTTTGAACATTATGGCTACTTAATTTTCTTATACCTTATTTTTAGTGACATATAGGTATGGGTTAGTTAATGTAGAAAGGATGCATCTTTTAATGGTGCGCTGCAGCAGGCTTTTTATTGGAGGCGCTAGTTCTGTTCCGCAGCCGAGTTTAGGGAATCCGGTGAACTCGTGGCAGCGTTAAATATGGTAATATCTGGCAATGGCTCAGACAGGTGGCACTGGAGTTTAGATACGACTGGGCGTTTTACTGTGAAGAGCCTAAGGGAACTAATGCAGAGCAGGAGGCGTCCGGGGCTGGGTCAGGGTTTTGTTTGGAACTCTTTGACTCCATTGAAGGTCAACTTTCTGCTGTGGAGGGTATATATGGGACGTGTACCAACAAGGGTGGCTTTACAAAACCGTAATATTCAAGTTTCGTGTGTTAGATGTCCTATATGTGGTGCCGAGGATGAATCGGTTGAGCATGTATTCATCTCACGTACATTTGCGCAAAGGTTATGGAATGAAATGGGTCAGTGGGTGAGGATTCAGGGGCTTTTTTGCTAGAAATAAAGGATATAATTAACTTTCATCTATTCGCCCGGGGTTCAGCTAAGTGGAAGAAGATAGTTTATGCGGTAATGCAAACGGTTGTTTGGTGTATATGGTTGTGCCGTAATGATGCAGTTTTTAACAAGCAGCCTCGGATCTGGAATGTGTTTGAAGAGGTCAAAACTATGAGTTTTTTATGGGTCAAAAGTAGAGCCAAAGCTGCAGGCCTTAGCTGGGATTTATGGAGGTTATTTAATTTAGCTTCTTTAGGTGTGTAAGTCAATTGGGGTGGATGAGATGTCCTATATGTTTTTTTTTTTCTTTCTTTTTGCTCACTGTTTCTTTTGATTTGTTGTATCTTGTAAGCTGGTGTGGGTTAACTGATGTTAACCTTTGGATAAATAAATAAATTGGCGATTTTGTTGGCCGTTCAAAAAATAAAAAATAATGGTCACTATGTTTATAATAGATCCATACTAAAGGATATGACTACACTAAAGGATATGACTACGTGGAGAGAAAGAGAAGCCATTTGCACATGATTATTATTCATGTGTATAAAGGGTACTAATGGATGATTTTTTCTTGGTTTTATAGGTATTTATATTTTTTATTAATATTTCTATGTATTTAAACAAATTTTAACACTTTTCAGTGGATGGGGTGGTGAGTGAGAAGATGAGTCAGAGGGTTCATTTGTTGATAACCATCTTCTTTGGCATGACATTTTACATCTAATCTCGAATCAGCAAGTACAACAAACATAATGTAATTCATAGCAGACTTAAGACAAAACACATTGCTACTGTATAACTATAGATATCATTGAACTTTTAATCAAATCCATCACTAAATACATCTATGCCATGTTAGATAAAGATGGCAAACCTACCGATAAAACAACAAATGTGGTGTATAAAGAAGTATTTAACGATTTGTGAGTTTTTTTATATTCATTTATTTCAGTTCAGTGTAATAAAATATTTACGTTAGCACTTGAATGTTTCTTTAATTAAAAGGTTTAGGTCAACACCATTAAATAATATATTTTATTGTGAGACCACCCGTGTAACACACGGGTACTTAGACTAGTTGTCTATATATCATTTCTATTTAAACCACAAATTCTAATTACTTCATTCTTTTACGTTTAAATTTTAGCAAAAATACGTTTAAGCTCCCGTTAGTTTTGCTATTAATAGGATTACTTAAAGAGAAATAGAAAAATACCCTTTAAAATTTTTGTAGACATAGGGGTCAGGTCAACCCACAATCCAAACTAAACTGACCTGGTTAGCTAAATATTTACACAAATCTTCAACCTAAAATTGACTCGAATGCTTTTGAATTAATGACAAAACTATGAATTAATTCTGTATGATGAACCTATTGACTAAGGTAACTTACATATCGTATGGCCTCATCATGGGTGTAGCTTTGTGGGGGCGGGAGGGGGCGGTCCCCCGAACTTTTCGCTAGTTAGTGGAGACTATGTAGTGTTCGTATAGAAATTTTTGGGTAGATACGTTTTTGACCCCCCGGTTTTATAGAAATTTTTAGTGTTTACGTTTTCGATCCCCTGGTCGGAAATCTCAAGCTTTGCCACTGGGCCTCACTAAAAGATAGTTAACTAACTGGTAAATCTAAGTCAATGTCATTAGAGATGCGTGTGAGAGTTGTCGCAAACAAGTAAATAAACCTACTTGTAATAAGGCGTAGAAACTCCTTGGAAAAATATTTTGGTTTTCTCGGTGTCTATTTGTCAAGAACCAGGTATCAAGAGAGTCACAGACTTTAATATCAAGTAGTCGGCACAGATTATTCCAACTAAAAAAAGAACAGTTCCGGCACAAGGTTACCGATTGGGAACAGACAAGAACAAGCAGATCTGTTACGGATCTGTTACAATCAAAATGAAAATTACAAGACCTCTAAACCTCTCGAATAAACAGAGGAGAAACCCTCACAGAAAGTTCTAGAGAACTGAGAGAAGAAAGACAGCTTTTATGTGATGATGTAGCTGCTACTTTTGTGTGTGTAATCCCAAGGCAACTCCCCTTTTTATAGACGTACACTCCTTTAGCCCTAGAGAGACATGGTCCATCCACAGCAGCCCAAAACCTCATGCAGGCCCAAAAGCAGTAACGGAAACAAGAACAAAAAAGGAAAGGATTAAACAGGGTAAAAATAGAGGGCAATATTGAATTGAAATAAGCCCATATTTTAACACCCCCCCTCAATTCAATATGCAAAACAGTCAAATAGGCCAAGGATATCACATACCTTGTTGTGAGCTTGTACAAGCAGCCCCTTAGTGAACACATCTGCTGTTTGATTTTCCGAAGTTACACCAATGGTTTTGATGACACCTTTTGAAATTTTTTCCCTTAAGAAAAAAAGATCAATTTCAAAGTGCTTTGTACGATCGTGAAAAACAGGATTGGCAGCTATTGAAATAGCAGCTGTATTATCACAAGAAAGAGAAACCGGAAGTTTGGTATCAACTTTAAGTTCATTTAAAATGTTAAGTAGCCACATGACTTCACTTGTCGCAGCACACATAGCACGATATTCTGCCTCAGCAGAAGATCTAGAGATGGTAGACTGCTTTTTGCTTTTCCATGAAATAAGAGAGTTACCTAAGAAGATACAGAAACCTGTGATAGATTTCCTAGAGTTGACACATTTTCCCCAGTCAGAGTCAGCAAAAGCTTTAAGCTCTAAGGAATCCCCCCTTTTAAACAATAACCCTTTCCCAGGAGATCCCTTGAGATATCTTAAAAGCCTTAGAGCGATTTTAAAGTGAGCATTAGTGGGACTGTGCATATATTGACTTAAATATTGTACAGAGTAAGCAATGTCAGGTCTGGTATGAGAGAGATATATTAATTTTCCCACTAATTTTTGATAAACAGAGACATCAGGTAAAGGAGTATTATCCTTTTCACACAAATGTGTTAGAATATGATTAGGTTCAATAGGGCTGTTAACAGGTTTACATCCAGTCAGGCCAAATTCAGCAAGAAGGTCAAGACAATATTTCCTTTGAGATAAGCATAAACCATCTTTAGTTTTTAAAACCTCAATCCCAAGAAAGTATTTTAATGGACCTAAATCTTTAATCAAAAATTTTGATTTAAGGAGCGATTTAATTTTTGAAATTTCAGTGGAACAGTTACCAGTTAAAACAATATCATCCACATAAACAAGCAAAACAATGAACACGGTTTTACTCGTTTTGACAAACATGGAGTGGTCACATTTACTTTGTTCAAAGCCAAGATCAACTAAGACATCAACAAGTTTCTCATTCCACATTCAAGGAGCCTGTTTAAGACCATAGAGGGATTTTTTAAGTTTACAAACTTTGTTAATATGGCTCGAATTATAACCATCTGGAAGGGTCATATAGACTTCTTCATTTAAGTTGCCATATAGAAACGCGTTATTTACGTCAAGTTGATGAATATCCCAATCATTATTAATGGAAATGGTTAGGACGCATCGGACAGTAACCATTTTCACAACAGGTGAAAAGGTTTCAAAGAAGTCTATTCCTTCCTTTTGACTAAACCCCTTAGCTACGAGTCTAGCCTTGTACCTTTCTATTTCGCCTGAGGCTTTATATTTGATTTTATAGATCCATTTGCAGCCTATGGCTTTCCTATTTGGAGGCAAATCAACTATTTCCCAAGTGTCATTTCTATGTAAGGCTGCTAATTCATCATTCATGGCAGTAACCCAATTGGTGTCAGTTTTAGCTTCAAAATAGTTTTTTGGTTCACAACTCTTATTAAGC
Organism: Helianthus annuus; assembly: GCF_002127325.2. Lineage (NCBI taxonomy): Eukaryota > Viridiplantae > Streptophyta > Magnoliopsida > Asterales > Asteraceae > Helianthus > Helianthus annuus. Next base: position 181,175,860 of record NC_035448.2, on the reverse strand, counting down.
ATAGACGCGAAGCACATACTTTCACGATCAAGATTAGCATAGTTTAAAACTTTTTCAAGACCATATTTGACTTTACCATCAACGACAAAGTCATTAAGCTTAGACGGAAATTTTAAATTTCTAGACGATTTTCTTAAGACGTTGCTAGGTTGCCCTACATTCGCTCCCTCAGAATTGCTAGTGTTTTCCTCAACTTCTACATCCGACTCGGCCCTACCAGTTTCTGACTCCACACTACTTGGTTGCTGCACATCAGCCGTTCCTAAAGTATTGTTAGAGACATTTACAGGTTGCTGAGACTGATTTAGGGCTGTAGGATTTGTGCTTGTGCTATCATCATTGGGAGTGGAGTCAGATTTGGAGTTTTGGGTGTCATTTTGATCAAATAAGTCAAAAAAATTCACAGTATTAACCTCAGAATCAGGATCAAGAGAGCTTTTCTTTTCTTTAAACGGAAAGACAGATTCATAAAATCTGACATCCCTAGAATAGAAAATAACTCTTTGGTCTAGACTCCATAGTTTATACCCTTTTTTCTCATTAGAATATCCAACTAGAACACATTTTTCTGCATGACTATTAAACTTGTCAGAGTTGTTTAAAACAGTGCTAAAACAGAGACACCCAACACTCCTCAACTGACTCAACATAGGGGCAAAACCATACACAAGATCATAAGGGGACCTACCATTTAAGACAGACGACGGAGTCCTGTTAATCAAATATGTAGCAGTTAGGATACATTCAGACCAGAATTTAAGAGGGAAGCTAGCTTGGAACAGTAAGGCTCTAGCAACATTTAAAAGGTGCCTATGTTTCCTCTCAACTATCCCATTTTGTTGAGGGGTATGAACACACGAGGTTTGGTGTATGATACCATTGTCATAGAAAAACTCTTTCATTTGTTTATTTATAAACTCGGTACCATTATCACTTCTGAACACTTTAATGTGTTTACTGAATTGAGTTTTAAGTAAATTGAAGAACCCTTTTATATTGTAAAAAACCTCATCTTTGTTTTTCATAAGATATACCCAAACAGCTCGTGTGTAGTCATCAACCACTGTGAGGAAGTATCTAGAGCCATCCCTACTTTGAACCTTATACGGACCCCATACATCAAGATGTACAAGGTCTCCTAAGGATTTAGACTTGTGATCACTTAATGGAAATGGTTCCCTATGTTGTTTAGCCCTATGACAGGTTTCACAGAGTTCAAGTTTGATATCTTTTTTAATATCTAGTTTGTCTTTTAAAACGTGCAAAACGGGTTCGGCAGGGTGACCTAACCTAGCATGCCAAAGGTTAATATCAACACTAGCATTACACACCTTGTCAGACAAAGAAGAGCTACCACAGAAATATAGACCATCAAGTTGTCTACCAGTTACCAGGACTTTCTTTGTTTGAGAATCCTAAATATAGCAATTATGTTCATCAAAGGAAACAGTCAGGTTGCAATCTTTAGCAAGCTTATGAATGGACACAAGATTGACACAGTAATCAGGAATGACAAACACATCATATAGGATCACCTTGTTACTTAGTTTAACATCACCAATTTTAGTAACTAAGGCACTTGTCCCATTGGGATGTTTAACTTTGATGTTATATTCTGTAACATCTATTTCATTTATGAGGTTAGAATCATCTGTAATCATATGTTGATTCGCCCCTGAATCAATTATCCACCCAACCTTTTTCCCTTTGTTTCCAAAATTTGAAAAACAGTAAGCGGGTTTAAAATCACATGTAGGTTTAACATTGTCAACATAACTGTTAAAGCATACATAATTGGACCTACCAGCAAAGTTGTTGCCTTGAGTTTCATTCCTGGGCTTGTCATTTAATAGGCTAAGAAGTTGAGAAATCTGTTCATTGGTTAAACCATTCACAGTAGACGAAGAAGCAGTTTCAGAAGTATCAATAGTCACATTATTACTAACCCTGCTACCCTTATTACCACTAGATTTAGATTTCATCCAAGAGGGGTAACCGACCAGTTCATAACATCTCTCAACAGTGTGTCCAGTCTTGTTACAATGAGAGCATTTAAGATTCGGGTTAGGGGGTCTAGCCATTTTCTTTTTTGAATCAAAGGAGTGACCAGTTTTAACAGCAAAACCAACAGGATTACTGGGTGTTTTTTCTGAAAAATTATTAGAGTTCCTGTGAGATTCCTCTCTGGAGACAACAGAGAAGGCTTCTTTCACAGAAGGGAGAACTTCCCTGGTTAACAGAGAGGTTCTTACAGACTGATAGACACTGTCAAGACCCATTAGGAACTGCATTAGTTTGATCATGTGATTGAAATCATTAAACTGTTTTGAAGCATCACAAGTACAAGTAGGTAGAGAAAGAATTTGGTCAAGTTGTTTCCACATGCAGTTAAGTTTATGGTAATACTCAGAGACAGGTAAGCCATTTTGAGAAAAAAGATTAATTTTTTGATAGAAGTTAAAGACCACTGACCCATCAACCTTGTCATAAGTTTCTTTTAATTCTTTCCAAACAACAGAAGCAAGCTTAGAATAAACATGACCCAAGTATAACTCTTCAGAAACTGAATTTAAGATCCATGTAAGAACAATAGAGTTGCACTGATCCCACTGTTTCCCTAATACTTCATCAGTGGTGGATCTAGTACAGGATCCATCAATAAAACCTAACTTATTTTTAACTTGTAAAGCCAGATTCATAGCATTAGCCCAAACATTGTAATTATCGGTTCCTTTTAGTTTTATATTGACAATGGTCAGGTTGGCCGAGTCACTAGGGTGAAGATAAAGAGGGTCACCGGCATCAATTTTACTAACCAGAGTGCTACTAAGGGAATCACTTTCTTTATCAGGCATGATAGCAGGTAAACAAGAAAGTAAAAAGTAAAAGAAATAACAACTACGGCGAAGCCAAGACAGGGAGTAAGATCAGAGGTTCGTCACTCAAAAGGTGCCTCTGCAGACTGTGCCAAGGGAGCCAATCTACACCAGCAACAGCAATAAACACAAGGCAGGGAAACAATTAGCAACAAGAACAAAAAAAACCAAGCAGAATCACAGACAGATAACAAGTAATCAGCAAAGATCACACAAAATGCAACAGGATGAACCCTTCCTGTGTCCCAATGCAAGAACAAAAAATAAATAAACAGCAAGAAACGATCTCACCCAGATGCAGAACCCAAGTTAGGGTTTTTTCCAAATCCGGTTAAGATTTTACAATCTTCAAGGATTGAACCTTAACCGGAGCGGCAGCTTTCAAAACAACTCCTGTTGAAGATGTCCACAGTGCAAGACCAACGTCGGCAAACAGATAGTCCACCAAGACTTTTGATCAACCACCAAACCCTAGATCTAGGGTTTCAAAAATTTGAGCGGCGCCACTCCAAGTGAACAGATCTTCAAGATCTGGCACGGCAGCAACAAATCAGGGGGCTTCGAACGATGAACTGGCAGACAGTCACAGCGGAACAACGATCGGACCAAAACCCACCGATTACTCACCAAGAGCTATGAAGCTCTGATACCATGTCAAGAACCAGGTATCAAGAGAGTCACAGACTTTAATATCAAGTAGTCGGCACAGATTATTCCAACTAAAAAAAGAACAGTTCTGGCACAAGGTTACCGGTTGGGAACAGACAAGAACAAGCAGATCTGTTACGGATCTGTTACAATCAAAATGAAAATTACAAGACCTTTAAACCTCTCGAATAAACAGAGGAGAAACCCTCACAGAAAGTTCTAGAGAACTGAGAGAAGAAAGACAGCTTTTATGTGATGATGTAGCTGCTACTTTTGTGTGTGTAATCCCAAGGCAGCTCCCCTTTTTTATAGACGTACACTCCTTTAGCCCTAGAGAGACATGGTCCATCCACAGCAGCCCAAAACCTCATGCAGGCCCAAAAGCAGTAACGGAAACAAGAACAAAAAAGGAAAGGATTAAACAGGGTAAAAATAGAGGGCAATATTGAATTGAAATAAGCCCATATTTTAACACTATTTCTGAATTGACCCAATTCGCCCAAGGGTTTAAACCCTCTTGGAATGCAGCCATTCTATCCATGTCCTTAGTTATGTTCGTAAACTATTTCTGGTAAACTATTTCTGGTTGTATAATGTCACACACTACAATCCGGAAGATCTTAAGCAACGGACGAAGCCGTTGTGGATTCATTGTCACTCAGTGAAGGTAGTAATAGTTGGTTAAGGCTCGTGCGTACGGAGAATTCGCCAATGCATTAGGGTTTATGTTCAGAAAGCCATGACAAACTTGCCTACGGGTCAATGACAAACTTTATGTGACGGATGGTTCACCGACTAATCCGCCGCAAATCATGGAGATATTATCAATAAATATTATAAAGCGTATTTTTTATCTGTAGAACTATCTATTAGTGAGTGTGATTCACTGATGATCAGTCAATATTTTTTGGTTATAGAAAGTCAATTTCTAGTAGTGAAAAAAAGTATGAAACTCACGGTTGTTTTTCTCCTCGACAATACCACCAAAGCCAAGTATTAAAGATCAAAACGCCGTTCTCCTTCCATACTTTTCCATTTGCGATGGAATCTAGTGTCAACACATGGCCGATTTTCACTTCCACGATGTCAACCAAGTAATGAGACAAGAAAACCGAAATCAAAACTCCATAATCCTAGAAAGTGAAATAACAATTATTTCATGTTATTTGAAAAACATCATAAGACAAAATAGAGAATGACCAGTAACCTCAAATGTGGCAGTTGTTGTTGAGTTGACGGTATGTTCATTGATAATAGATTGTGGCGGCAAAGAAGTACGAAGAAGACACATCATCGATTGCCATTGATTTTCGCTTATTGAATCTCCGATAAAACATTATTTCTTTCCGCTCATTTTTATTAAGAATTCTTCCGTGTTGAATCTTCAATCTAAATTTGCAAAAAAAAATAATAAGTTGGATTTCTGACTATGTCTTAAGATGCACTTTTTAAAAATATAATGTCAAGTTGTCAACTATGATATACCCTTAATCAGTTACACTTAATTGTTGTTATTAGACCTTGGGGTGTAACATATGGGACGTTAAAGGTGACATGACATGTTAACCGACGTTGTACACCACTCTCTCCTTATTTTAAGGGACGTTAATTGGGTTACTTGTTAACATGTTAACACGATGTTAAAGACATTTAATTATTATTTTTTTCATTTTATTAAACCAAAAACCACTATAAAATAGGATTATATGGAGTTAATGAGATTAAACTATTTTCTTAGAATGGGGTAAAGTTATATGAGAAAAAACGAATAACATGACACCTAGATGGAGTTGAAATGAGATGAAGTGATATGAGAAAAAGTAAGTAATATGACACCTAGATAGAGTCCAAGATTATTAAAACTTAAAATATACTCCAAAAACATTATTTTTATCTATACTTATAAGAAAACAACATATTAAGAAGTTAATCCAATAAAACACATTTACATATAATTTTAGTTGACCATTGAAGAAGAAAAAAGTTAAAATTAATGATACTTTCACATTTACATAATAACATCATTTTATATTATTATTATTAAGTTCACTTTAACTAAATAACTTTAAATACCTATGGTTTTTCGTTTAATCTATTGAGTTTCTAGCTGTCGCAACACGCAACTTAAATTTACGTTTCGATAAAAAAGAAATTCGGAAGCGAGTTGGTTTAAATATAATATGTTTTTATGCTTACTTTTATGTACGTTTTTATTTAATTCAATAATTAATACGTAATGTAATATCATTATGAATTACATCATTCCAAAAATTTATACCATCTACTATCATCTAACCCCCTTTCATGTGGCAAGGTGCTTGGCGTGGAAGGCGGTAACACCGGAGCAGGGAGGCTTGGGTTATATTCTTAATAGTTGTAAATGCATTAGTTGTAAGTGGTGGATTTTAGTCCATTCTTTTATAGCCTAATAGCATTTAGGGTGGGATAAGACTTTGGGATCAATAGGTTTTGGGTTCGATTCCTACAAGGGGGAAATATTTATTAGGTTTTCCCCGTAAATTGATGTATAGGCATTATGTCTAGGGAAATGGATATGATCGAAGGGTTCTGCTAGTGGCACGATAATACTCTAGTGGTCCGTTAGTGTTTCAAATTTGTCGTTCAAAAAAAAGTGGTGGATTTTAATTTGACCTTTTAACAAATTATTTATAATTCTTAATAAAGAATTTGTACGCTAACCATATATTTAACACTTGCAACTAATTGTAATTAGCAAAATATATTAGGTGTTTCTAAATTCATGCTCACATAATTTGATTTTCTCATATTTACACGCCAAATTTAACCATCGATCTTCGATGCATTTTTGTGCAACATTATATATATTACATCTTTAATTTGTTATCTATTACTATTAGAAAACTGAAATTGCAACAGCAATCAACGGTCACAAAAATTGCAACCGATTTACGAACGAAATCAACAACCAAACTAGATGTGGTCGCAAAGCAATCTTTTTCCGGTCTCAGATCAACCGTCTATATTATCAACACCACAAATTAAGTCACCATTAATTGCAAATTATTCTTAGTCAACAAAATTTGTAACCATTGCATAATTCTCTTCCTAGAAAATTTGTAACCATTGCATAATTCTCTCCCTAGAATCAAGCTCTTGTAATTATTGTATTCATTCTTGTACCACTATATATTGATTTGTAAATAATTCCATATGGTATCAAGAGCCTAAAAGCTCCCTTGAGCTATCTCCGATCCAAAACTCGACAGACACCTTCTGTCCGCTTCCCTTTTCTTTTCTTTCGATACACCATGGCCAAACCAATCATCCACAACCATCAACCCACTACTTATGACAATCGCCCAACACGCAACCCAAATCCACCCACAACCCGAAACCAATGGCCATCTAGAACTACCAATACCAACACTCGACCGACTCGCAACAACACCTATTGCTACTATTGTAACATTCTCGTACATGACACTAAAGATTGTCGCAAACTTAGTCGTTTTCTACGAGAACACAATGTCTCGCCTCAAAATAACAACACCCCGGTGGTTAACTACACCACCCCTCACCCAACGGCTACAACCCCAACTTGGATGTGGGACACCGGTGCGTCCAACAACACCGCGAACAACAACCAACAATTTCTCGTTCTTTCCGAATACGGAGGACCCGATAAGATCGTGCTAGGTGATGGTAAAACTCTCCCTATAACCCATATTGCTCAAACAACTATTCCAACAAAATCTCGCCCACTTCTTTTAAATAACATTTTAATTGCTCCTAATCTTCGAAATAATCTTATTTCCGTTGCCAAAGTTTGTCGTACTAATCGTGTTTCTGTTGAATTTTTTCCCTATCATTTTTTTGTCAAAGATCTACGCACGGGGGCGCGTCTCATGCGGGGAGTGAACATCAATGATGTCTACTATGGACCAATTTCTTTGTCTCCTCAAGTCAACAACACCCAAATAAACTCTCTTCTCATGTGGCACCACATACTTAGACATCCATCGCTTCAAGTGTTTAAGTCTTTAATTTCTAGATTGGGACTTCATAGTAATAAGGTGACCCACGAGTCTTTTCATTGTGCTTCATGTTCACTAAATAAAAGCCACAAACTACCTTTTGGTAAAAATTCTTTTGTTGCTAATCAACCACTACAACTTCTCTACTCCGACGTATGGGGTCCCGTAAAAACGTCAATAGATGGCTTTAAATACTATGTCATTTTTGTTGACTATTTTTCCAAATACATTTGGTTATACCCAATCAAACGAAAATCTGATGTCAAAATTCTTTTTCCACAATTTAAATCTCTTGTTGAAAAATTTTTAAAAACCAACATTGTTGCGTTATTCACTGATAATGGGGGTGAATATATGGGTCTCTCACCATATCTTGCCTCTCAAGGTATCTCCCATTACACGACACCACCTCACACACCGGAACAAAACGGTATTGCTGAACGACGTCACCGACACGTTGTTGAAACCGGCCTCGCATTATTCCACTACTCCCACTTACCACAACATTTTTAGTCTCGTGCTTTTCAAACCGCTACTCACCTCATAAATCGTTTACCTACACCCATTCTCCACAACAAATCACCCTATGATGTGCTGTTCAAAACCGACCCTACCTATTCCAAACTTAAACCTTTTGGTTGCCTTTGTTACCCATGGCTAAAATCATATGACACTTCAAAACTACAATCACGGTCCATGGCATGCATCTTTCTTGGATACTCCTCCTCTAAGGCGGCATTCAAATGCTATGACCCTCTTAATCAAAAACTTTATCACTCTCGACATGTTGAATTCATTCCCCACATCTTTCCATCCCAAACCACCAACTCCAACCCTCTACATATGTCTTTCGACACCTTTTTAAACCCGACACCCTCGGTTCCCATTCCCTCCCCACCGCCTACATCTCCTGCCCAAAACTCTCCACCCACTTTTCACACTTCCCACTCTACCTAACCCACTCCATCACCCGAAGCCCAACAATACACACCAACTGAAGCCCAACCAACCACCCCATCTCACCAAACCTCCCACGGCCCAGTATCATCTCCCTTACAACTCCACGACCTATCTCCAACCTCCCCGGCCCATACACCACCCTCCACTTCCACCGTCTCCCCTCTCGGCCCAATGCTCGAGCCCACTCCACCCACCAGTTCCACCACCTCTACACCAATCAACTCACCCAACTCACAATATCATCAACCCGACCCTCCAAACACCCAAACTCCCCCACCTCGTCGACAACCCAAACCCAACCCCAAATACTACAACTCTAACTTTGTCAACTCCACCACCATTCATCCATTACCCGTGTCCCTTGAACCGTCCACCTATACTCAAGCCTTGAAGGATCCGGATTGGCGTCACGCCATGGATCTTGAATATAATGCCCTCATCCAAAACAAGACATGGGAACTTGTACCTCACACCACACAAACTCCCATTGGTTGCAAATGGGTGTTCCGCATTAAACGCAAACCCGATGGCACTATCGACAAATACAAAGCACGTCTAGTGGCGAAAGGGTTTCACCAACAATTTGGAAAAGACTACCATGAAACTTTTAGCCCGGTTACTAAACCTGTTACCATTCGCAACGTCCTCTCTATTGCTCTTTCAAAAGGGTGGCCTTTACGCCAGCTTGATGTTAACAATGCGTTTCTTCATGGGACCCTCCATGAAGATGTTTTTATGATACAACCTCCTGGGTTCACAAACACGGAATTCCCGCGTCACATTTGCAAACTAAAAAAATCCCTTTACGGTCTTAAACAAGCACCGCGTGCTTGGTACATAGAACTAACCAACTTTCTCGTTAGTTTTGGTTTTAAAAAATGTCTTTCTGATTCCTCCCTCTTTGTCTACAACTCCAAGGATATCACTTGCTACCTCCTTGTGTATGTTGATGACATTGTCCTTACAGGAAGTCACAATTCCTTCATAGATTCATTTGTTCAAGCCCTAAGCAAACAATTCTCCATCAAAGACTTAGGCCCTCTCCATCACTTCCTAGGAATCGAAGTCATTCCTACGCCTCATGGTTTATTTCTTTCTCAACATCGCCACATTCAAGATGTTCTCACCACCTTTGAAATGGATGGTGCAAAAGAGGTTCTCACTCCTTTGAGCACGTCTGATCCGCTCTCTCCTAATGACTCCTCTCCTCCCGTTGACCCCACCCCTTACCGAAAACTAGTTGGTACTCTACAGTACCTTGCCTTCACTCGTCCAGACATCTCATTTGCCATCAATAAATTATCTCAATTCATGCACTCACCCAAACAATCACACTGGCAAGCTCTCAAACGGGTACTCCGCTATTTGAAAGGAACGGTCCATCATGGGTTGTTCTTGAAACGCAATACTAACCTTAACTTACAGGCCTTTTCAGACTCAGACTGGGGTGGTATTAATGATGGGGGACGGTCCACTACAGCTTATCTCATATATCTTGGGTCCAACATCATATCTTGGAAATCAGCTAGACAAAAAACTGTCTCTCGATCATCTACCGAAGCTGAATACAAAGCTCTCGCTAATGCTGCAGCTGAACTTTCCTGGGTTAAAAATCTACTAAGTGAACTCGGGCTCCCAATTAAAAGCACTCCATCGCTTTACTGTGACAACACCGGGGCTACCTATGTCTGTGCAAATCCTGTTTACCATTCACGCATGAAACACATTGCTCTAGACTATCACTTTGTGCGAGAACAAGTCAATTCTGGACAACTCAAAGTGCTTCATGTCAGCTCCAAGGACCAACTCGCGGATGTCCTCACGAAACCGCTTGCACGCACACCATTCCTATATTTTCGATCCAAGATTGGAGTCTCCAACGGATCCTCCATCTTGCGGGGGCGTATCAACACCACAAATTAAGTCACCATTGATTGCAAATTATTCTTAGTCAACAAGATTTGTAACCATTGCATAATTCTCTCCCTAGAAGATTTGTAACCATTGCATAATTCTCTCCCTAGAATCAAGCTCTTGTAATTATTGTATTCATTCTTGTACCACTGTATATTGATTTGTAAATAATGAGAATAACATCACAATTCAATACAAATCACAACTCCATATATATATAGAATACATTAAGTGTACACAAATCAACCACATACATAAAGTGAAAACTTTTCATATTATTCTAAAATCCCTAGAATTGACAATAAATAAATAAAAATAACCATAGACCACATGATAAGTTTACACGTGAGCGTGTAGACGACATAGATTAAAAGAAATTAGCCGTTAAAAAAAAGGATAGTCATGTGTTTGAATTATGACTATAACTAGGTTAATGCCCGCGTAATACGCGGACTTCAACCAAAACAATATTATTTACTTTGAAATAAAATATTTTGTACAAACGCATACATTGAAAGAAACAAACAGAAAATTATTCAATCCCGGAAAAAACTTTCTTGTATACTACATATGAATATTGTCAATGGTTACAAAACTACCTAAGAGTAATCACATCTTTCAAATAAAATAACAAAATTTTATTGCGAAAATATGAAGATTGTGAATGGTTAGAAGAATCAATACCTAATTTATACAAAAGAATATCATCTAACTATTCTATAAATGAAGAACGTAACATTATAAACATAAGAAAACGTTAACCTAGCCGGAAGTTAAAAATGGCCGTATGACAAAAACAAAAGTACTTGATAAACTATTGTAAACATATATAAAGACAATGATAATAACATCAAACAGTAACACCATTCAACCACATATTTAACTAAGTTATTTGTACCATTACAAAACATCAACATAAACTAAACCATAACAAAGTAAGCAAAGTTTTCATGTCCATCAACCCAACATCCATAATGTACATATCAAATATACTAACCAACAACTTACCAAACGATAGTTGTCATAAACAAAATGCATACCAGACTTGCTTAGATTTAGGTTACATCATTCAACACAATCTTCTTCTGAGATGTTACATAAGTAAAGTGCAACATATGCCCAAACTCCAACTGGTTATCTGCCATGAACTTCCTCCAACCATCAACGGCGTAACGTAATTGTGACACCCCGTTGAAACATTCTCACTTATACTAGCTTGACAGTGACTGCCTTAACTTTCGGGATGAAAGTTCTTAAAACTTGGGGATAATGTGACACTCTGGGATTTCCCCGAGCATTATCTTGTATATCTTTGTGTATATAAGCTTTATTAAATGAAAGTGGCGTATTGTTTTGATGTTCTATGTGATCCTTGCATTATGTGTTGTATGTATGTATGATATATATATAGGTATGTATGTGTGTAGTGGACCGAGACCACGAAACCCAACTCGAGACCACCCGGTCTCGAGTGAACAGTGAACAGATGGGCCGGTTGGGCCGTGCACCTCTACCAAGCCCACCCGAACCCACTAGGGTGTACCTACCTTAGACCGAGTATAAAACCCATACCCAAGCCCACCTTCTCTCATTTTGACATCCCCATCATTCACACTCTCCTACATCCCTTCAAACCACTAAAACCCTAAAGCTCCACCAACACTTTCCTCCTTCTTCTCGGAACAACCGTCGGCCAAGGAAAGGAGCTCTCGGACCTCGGTGAATCCCCACACACACCTCCACGCTTTGGAACCGGTTAGTGTTTAAAATGTGTGTTAGAAAAATATGTGTGTGCTTAATGATTAGGATGCATGGTTAGTTTAGAGGCCTTGTTGTATGATTATTGTATGTTTTGTGAGCTTGCAATATGATGACTAACGTGTGTAAACAAATTAATGATAATGTCTTGCTAAGGTGTTTTGAAGGATAAATGGCTAATAGCCTAGGATGATCTTGTTATTAGTGTTTTAGGACAAATGTGTTGGGTGCATGTTTGACTTGCGCAAGAGTCAAGACAGAGTACCAGAAGCCAGCAGGCCTACTCCAACAGCCAGAAATCCCGAAATGGAAATGGGAGCAAATTTCCATGGATTTTGTTACAGGGCTACCTAGGTCTCAACGCGGAAATGACACTATTTGGGTAATAGTAGATCGATTGACCAAGTCCGCACACTTTTTGGCTATTAAGGAGACAGACAAGTTTTCTACCTTGGCGGAAGTTTACTTAAAGGAAGTAGTTTCGAGGCACGGGGTGCCAACCTCAATTATTTCCGACCGAGACGCTTGTTTCACTTCGGAATTGTGGCAAGCTATGCACAAATCCTTTGGCTCACGTTTGGACATGAGCACCGCTTATCACCCGCAAACGGATGGACAGTCCGAACGCACCATCCAAACCATAGAAGACATGCTTAGAGCATGTGTGATCGATTTTGGCAAGAATTGGGAGAAGCATCTACCGCTAGTGGAATTCTCCTACAATAACAGCTACCACACTAGCATTCAGGCAGCACCTTTCGAGGCATTGTAAGGTCGTAAATGCCGGTCACCTCTTTGTTGGGCGGAAATCGGTGATAGTCAAATCACGGGCCCAGAGATGGTGGTAGATACAACGGAAAAGATTGCCCAGATCAGACAACGCATGGCGGCAGCTCGTGACCGCCAGAAGAGTTACGCTGATAAGCGCAGGAAACCATTAGAATTCCAGGTCGGTGACCGGGTTCTACTTAAAGTCTCACCCTGGAAGGGTGTGGTACGCTTTGGTAAACGGGGCAAGCTTAATCCGCGATATATCGGACCATTCGAAATTACCGAGAGAATCGGTAAGGTTGCTTATAGATTGAACCTGCCTGAAGAACTGAGTGCGGTACACAATGTTTTTCACGTATCAAATCTGAAGAAGTGTCTGTCAGATGAAACGCTCGTAATTCCTTTCAAGGAACTCACTATTGATGAACAGCTACACTTTACTGAGGAACCAATTGAGATCACGGATCGAGAGATCAAAACCCTCAAACGTAGCCAGATACCTCTCGTGCGAGTCCGTTGGAACTCGCGACGTGGCCCAGAGTTTACCTGGGAGCGGGAAGACCAGATGAAGCACAGGTATCCCCAGTTGTTCCCAAACGAAACCCCCAGCACTGAAGCTACAACCGAATTTCGGGACGAAATTCCAAACTAACGGGGGGATGATGTGACACCCCGTTGAAACATTCTCACTTATACTAGCTTGACAGTGACTGCCTTAACTTTCGGGACGAAAGTTCTTAAAACTTGGGGATAATGTGACACTCTGGGATTTCCCCGAGCATTATCTTGTATATCTTTGTGTATATAAGCTTTATTAAATGAAAGTGGCGTATTGTTTTGATGTTCTATGTGATCCTTGCATTATGTGTTGTATGTATGTATGATATATATATATATATAGGTATGTATGTGTGTAGTGGACCGAGACCACGAAACCCAACTCGAGACCACCCGGTCTCGAGTGAACAGTGAACAGATGGGCCGGTTGGGCCGTGCACCTCTACCAAGCCCACCCGAACCCACTAGGGTGTACCGACCTTAGACCGAGTATAAAACCCATACCCAAGCCCACCTTCTCTCATTTTGACATCCCCATCATTCACACTCTCCTACATCCCTTCAAACCACTAAAACCCTAAAGCTCCACCAACACTCTCCTCCTTCTTCTCGGAACAACCGTCGGCCAAGGAAAGGAGCTCTCGGACCTCGGTGAATCCCCACACACACCTCCACGCTTTGGAACCGGTTAGTGTTTAAAATGTGTGTTAGAAAAATATGTGTGTGCTTAATGATTAGGATGCATGGTTAGTTTAGAGGCCTTGTTGTATGATTATTGTATGTTTTGTGAGCTTGCAATATGATGACTAACATGTGTAAACAAATGAATGATAATGTCTTGCTAAGGTGTTTTGAAGGATAAATGGCTAATAGCCTAGGATGATCTTGTTATTAGTGTTTTAGGACAAATGGGTGTTTGATGGATGATGCAAAATTTACTTGACTTTTGATCATAATATTTCATATTTCATGCTTAAATGATCTCATGAAGAACATTATGAATATGTATTGAATATGGTATGAACATAGGATGAATATGTTTGATTTATTATTTGAATGTGGCTTGAATACTTGAATATGTGAAGAACATGTTGAAGGTGATATGAATATTTGAAAATCTGCTTGTTTGATCTGATTGTTTGGAGAATTAGACAACAAAACATGTTTGTGCACTCTCATTGGATAGTACACATTATCACAAATATGAAATTCTATTGGCTAGTACATCGGACAGGTTCTAGAAGGATTCTGGTGCACGTAACTGTGGTTGCGAGTCGGAACCCTTGGTTGCGACTCGAGACCAAAGCATGATGAACCGAGACGGGCTTCAGGGACTCGAGACCGACTAAGTCTCGACTTGAGACGACATGATCTCGACTCGAGACTGGGCTCGAGACTCCTGAGATTGCGACTCGCAAGCAGCACACTCGAGACCAAAACGTGATTCTTCGAGATCTCCTGGTTGCGACTCGAGACCGTGTATTCTCGAGTCGAGACCACCCTTGTCTCGACTGGGCTGCCTACGTGTTATTGGGCCACGACTTGTTGGGCTATCTGTTGACTGGGCTGCATGTGTTTCTGTTACTGTTTGTGAAAATGTTAAGGCAGGCCCAATAACCCAACTGTTTGAATGTATGCATGTTAAGTGTGTCTATACGTGTTTGCTATACGTGATTACTTGTACCCCAACTTGACCTATATTTGGTAACCATGCTAGGACGTGGTGACCAATGTGATTGACCCGGGTAATTATCTACCGAGCAACCCAAGGTGAGTTCACAACCTAAAGCATGCGTTCCCGGTGGTTTGGGAAACGGAACTAAAAACAAAACTATCCCCTTATGAGGGATACAACTTACTTTTCTTCCCTTGTTATTGGGAACCTTTAGTTAATTACTGTTTATACGGATTGCAACAAACGGCACTAAACGAAACTCTATCACTCAAGTCCCTACTACATAATACCGATTAGTCGCCGGGGCCAGGCGAACGGGTTATTAGTTGATAACGCTATTTAGGTCTTACCAACCTCACACCGTGCCATGGTATGGGATTGGTCGTGAACTAATGTACTCAGGCATCCGTCAATGATGATAGAACATTGACATCGGGGCATCCTGCGGAAACGCAAACGGTTACCTAGTGTTCGGTATTGGAAAAACAGTTTAGTCGCTAACTTTTGGGGTAGCTCCCCATGGCATGTATAAACGGGTAAATTAACTGGTGAAACAAGTTTTTTGGTAATTAAAACTGGACAACTAGTGAACTCACTCAACATTATTGTTGACACCTTACTGCATGCTTTGCAGGTAACCATGACTGAGGAGCTTGCTGCTTGGGGATGTGTAGTGTTCGTCTACCCCTGTGTTGGGTGTTAAATAAACATGAACCATGAACCTTGTTTAAAACTGTTTTATTTATGCTTCCGCTACTTACTACTATTTGAACTTAAAACTTTAAACTCTGAACATGATATTTACTGATCGTATGGTTAGTAAGTATTGCTATGGTTATTAATTCAATTATTCAGTATAATTGGTGGCTGGATCCTGGTCAGTCACGCCCTCAAGCGGGTGATACTCCGCGGGTGGAATTTGGGGGTGTGACAGTAATGCACCACCGTTTAACTCCGTCTTCGTTTCATAAACCTCCACATCCCCAGTCATGTTTTGAACATATAAAGGTTGCAAGTTATCAGACAGGCCTACTCTGTCTACAACTTCAGCAGGAAGACGCTAAATGCGTTTAAAGAAAAACAAATATAAGTCAATAGAAAAAATGAAATAAATATGATGGTAAATCATGTAAAAAAAATACCAGCCTATAGTCGCTTTTACGACTAAAGTTGAAGAATTCAGGATCCATGCCAACACCAGAAACTTTGCGTGCATTCCTGGTAATCTTCTTACGATGCTTCACTTTTTGAACATCCTTTAACCGTTTCTTTCCCTTGTTTATGAAAAAAAAATATAGAGAGGTGGTTAACAGCAAATATAGTATATATTGTACAATTAAAGTTTTCTTGTATAAAGAGTATTTATGAAATTGACTAACACACTGCTTTGGCCTAAATTTAATTTTATTGTTAATGTTAATGTATGTATAGACTATGATATTAGGGAAACAATTTTATATTAACTAATAATCAATAATCTGAAATCTTTTAATAAAAAATCACTTAAAGAATTTTACGCATACTATCTAGACTTAGTATAACTTATAAACCATTTAGACCATTGAATCTAAACCTATTCACTTTTTACTAAATTAAGACTCGTTTCATTCTACTTGAAAATGAATCTCAACAGATTCAACTTGACCACCAAAAAATAAATTATGAAAGATTCTCCAATTTGAATTTTAAACATGTTATTCACTAAGAATCATCAAATTTCTATCAAACCTTATGAATATGACTAACCAGACAATGACAATAAAAAATGGATATTAGTGAAATTCATAAAAATACATTAAATATTTAATATCTTGACGTAATCAGCAGACGGACGATATGGAATCGATTCAGATGTTTTACTACATTGTCGGCCTTTGCATTCTTTCTTCAAATTCTCGACTGTCTCGGATATGTCAGCAAAAACTTTAGCTTTTCCTTTTCCTTTAACCTATTGTGAAAGAATAATATTAGCACATCCATTATTTTAATCTTAAATGTTTTTAGAAATCTATAAATAAAAGAATATCGCATCATATTTCATATACAAAAGGTAATCGATTAAGTTGCATCTATTCATCAATCACACATATATTTTCAGATTAATAGCAAAAAACCAAAGATGTTACAAAACCATTACATACTTAAACATCGCAATGAACATAATCGGAATAGTAATCAAGAATAAAACAGAAAGAAACATAGGGCAAAAAACCAACCCAGGCCGACTTTCAATACGTTCTTATCGAGCTGCAGATTTACTTTCAATAATGTCATCAGTACTTGAAAAACTATTTGACTGGTAAACCTCCTAAATGAACCGTCTGGTTGTTAAACCTCTAATACAACAAACGTGATTATTGAACCTATTTCATATACCTTATGTATCCAGCACATTGATTTAACAATGTGTTTGTAGAACCAAACGACCAAAAACAGACAATAACACTAAGCATCTAGATGCAAGCTCAGGTTTCAAATCAGTACTCAACTTCGTATCGTTTCATTCAAGCTTGAGCTTCTAAACATGACTTTTAATAAGCATTAATCATAAATAAATTAATATAAATATATGTTAGTGGTGGTAAACTTACATCTTGCATTGTCTTGAAATGTGAAGTATCACCGTTCTTCAACGTCTCTTGAATATGAACCTTCTTCGGTGTACGTGACCGAACTGTTCCTGCTGGTAGACTTGTTGATTTCTTATACAAAGTAAGAAAAACATTAACAACATGAATTTTAAAAATCAAAAAACTTAACTGAATTTAAAAAGCACTATTGTTTGGATATAATTAATTAACTACCTTACTGAAAGATGGATTTTCTTCAGGAATATAAATGTTATCATCCTCCTCTATATCCTGGAAAACATCATTTTGAAAACAAATAAAGACGAGAAAAATGGATACAAAATGTAATAGTTAATAGATATGCACCTTCAAAAGCGTTTCAAAGTGATCATCCTTAGAGATCTCCAACACATCATCATCATCGGATTCAACCTTCTTGCTCAACCTTATTTCTATCTCGTCTCGATAAACAGTTAAGCCAAATAAAACATCATCGAGTTTTTCGAATACCAGTAAATCATCTTCTTGTATGCCAAGATCGTTGCAAAGTTGAGGCCATCCTTGAGAAAATACATAACTTGAATTATGCTTACTTGTTGACACAATCCATGAAGAACCCTTATAATCAATTTCATATTGGTTTGTTGGTGGGTTGTCTCCAAAACATTCTTCAACAAAAGAATCTTCAATGATCTACATAAGATGAAACATAATACATTGACTTTTCCCTTCTAAGTTACATGATAAAGTGTGAAAAACCTGTTAACGATAAAATGTAATGAAAATAAAATGAGAATCCGTACCGTAAAACCCAATCTTAGATAACGATTAATTGTGAAATAAGATTGACCACACACACCGTTAACATAACATGAAAGATGGAGACCAAAATGTGATAATGGAAGAAAGGTGAGCAAACAATCCTTTTGAAGATTAAGGTCTGAAACAACTGTTTGCCAGCCATCAGTTAAGACTGGCATAGATTTTACTCGTTTCAGAATTACTACCCATTTTTTCCCACTTGCATGATAGATATGCAGCTTCTTATCTTCCCAATTCTGTACATAGAATTGATTAACAAAAGTGATAGGCACATCCTGTATATATATTAATATTTAGTATATTTAGTATTATAACTTTTAAACATAAAAAATACTAAACAATAATAATCAAAAAAAAATGAATTATGCGTAACATAAACAATGCTTACTATACTCAATGATGTCGGGTTTTGAAGATACTTTACAAACGAACAGTACATTATCACACCTGCAACAATAAATACGATAAGAAGGTTACTTTCAAAAAACAAAAAATATCACATTCTCCTACTTTAGTTAATACTAATACTTACAATATACATAACCAACACTACAAAAAGAATACTGATTCGACTGCACATACTAAGGACTCACATCATGAAAAAACCTAACGTAAATGGTTCAGAAATCAAGAATTTCTATAACTGTACAGTTATTATAACTAACTTTAATTGTTCGCAATCTTACTGTTCTTATAATAGTGTTTAACAAATTTTGAACTGAATCATTCAATATCAAATCGTCACTGTCCGTTTATGACTATATTACGATCGGCAAATACACACATGTTGAATAGAGCATAAGAAAAATAACCTCAAAAGACTAAATTTTTAACCATTAAACAGTCAATATTACTAACATATTAGTATAACCGGATCATCTCTCAAATACATCAATGTAGTGTTAAATCAACGATTGGAAGTGATTAACTCAAAGATAATGTTAAAACTAAAGGAAGATTATTGTTATTACTTGCAAATAAGGATTTCAACATCAAGGATTGTAACTGATTAAATCCAAAATCATGATAAAAGTAAAGGACAATGACTATCGCAAACCTGTTAATAACAATTCCGATAATACAATCGGCGCCGGCTGTTGTTCTGACGAAGCTTCCGGTGAAATTTTGGAGCCCTAGATACTGTCTTCGAAGAGTTAGAATGATGATTTGAGAGATGATATGATAGTATAGCATGTATGTAATGATACAATCTATTGAATCAACCGTAATTTAAGAATTTGACATCTACACCCTCTTTAATTTCAAATGTGACAAAATTGAGAATAATCTAACCATCACTTACAACAACACCATTCTATTTTCTAAATATTTATATAATTTTAACCAAGTGTGAAATTATAAATACATATTTAAGAGAAGTTGTAAACTGTTAAATGTTTTTTAATTAACCCAAAGTTTTCTGTAACATCTCAACTGATTTCCAACTTATCAACCGTGAATACTTACGGGTTGTTAATGTATCTTTATATATAAAAAATATATACACATATATATAATCTAACTTTGCATGATGAATAAGTAGGATTCATAAACGATAAGAACGTGTGTATGACTATAAATTGATAAAATGTAATACTAAGAAAAAACAAAGTTTTTTTTATTCTTTTTATACCATATGATAAAAAATGGTAAACAATTTAAGCAACATCTTATTCGTTAACTTCTTCTTTAACCTCTACTTTAATACATGCAAGACGTCCTTCAGGAATACGGACCAAATCTTCAGTGCCTCTAAAAACCATCATATCAAATTTTGACTCCGAAATCATGTCAAATATAATATAGTGTTCGTCTTGAATTTTCATGTCTTCTTTAATTTGATTCCATCCAGTAGTCATATACAAATTTTGACCATGTTTCTTCATAAAAACCAACCATGTACGGTTAGGATAAGCAGTTATAGTAACATGGTTGGTAGGTATTATGTTCTTCAACTTATGATGAACAAAAACTCTATCGATAAGCTGCAAGTAAAAAAAATTATCTTAAAAAAAGATTTATAAACTTAGTAAAACACTAATATAGTACAAACATAAAAAAAATGAATTACCAAATGATCTTTATGTTCAGATAACTGTGATGTTTGGCAATACAAGAAATCATTTTGAGCAAGTGCCAAATCTTGATAGAAGTATATCAGGCGAAAACTAAGACGACCTTCGTACGGACTGAAATAAAAGCAATGACTTATTTGGTAATAGTAGTGATTGTATCATGTTGAACCATCTGTCGTGAAAAAAATATGAAGAGCCTGCTTTTCTGACTCTGACAGTAAAAACTCTTCGATCAATGGTAATGATTTTAACCATCCCATCAGGAGCTAACTTGAAATCAGCTACCCAATTGTGGTAATGACTTGGTAAAATTTGTATATAAACTAAAAAAATAAAAACAACATATTATAAAAAAAATAAACTTGAAGATAACATGAACATAACCGAGACTTCATCTTGTTGTCAGATAGATAAACTAAAAAACAATTTAGTAACTCCATTGATATATGAAATTTGAAGAGGATGAAGATGATTATGTATTATGTATATTTATAAGATAAGGTTATTTAAGATTATAGTAATAGTCTGAATTATGGAAACATTATTTGTCTATTTTGTGCAAAAATATATTATGATTATATAATAAAAAAAAGATATAATAGTAAAGTTTATTGCTTACAAATTGGATTATAGAAAAATAAAAATATAAAGATATTTATTGACAAAATTAAAAGAGTATATTTAAAGTTAAAAATAAAAAAAAACGGAATTTGTTTTTTTTTTTTTTTGATTTTTTTAAAAATGAAAACGTTAAGAATTATTTAAAAATAGTATTTAATATTTGCTATAGATTGATATATATATATAGATTTATAAACAATCTTAGTAAATATATAAAATAAAGTTTGATTATGTATTACATAATTTCCATAACAATAATTATAGTAAAACCGATTACATCTATAATTAAATTGTGTTTTTTAAATCAACTAAAAATTGTGTTTTAATTACTAATTTTTATATGATTTTGAGTTTCCAAAGTTAGATTATGTCTTATAGTTTTAGTAACGTTTTAAATTATAAAAAAATTTATTGACAAAATTAAAAGAGTATATTTAAATTTAGAAATAAAAACACAAAATGTGTTTTTCTTTTTTTGGAAACAAAAATTCAATAAACGAAACAAATTAGCAAAAAACAATTGTTATTCGAAAAAAAAACTGAACCACAAAATCTAGATGTTCGGATAAAGCAACCACACACATCAAAACAATTGTCAATTAAAAATAAAGACACAAATATCCAAAGATGGAAAAAAATATTCGATGATATCAAAAGTTTGTAGTAAAGCTGAACTACTCTTCGATCTTTGGAATTTGAAGCATTGTATCAACAACATCATTGTCCTCATGCCCAATATCGCCTTTAAGCATTTTTTATGACGACTGGAAAGAAACATAATCAACATCATAAACGGTACCCAAAATTGCGCTTCAAGTCTCCTTCGCACATCATATCCGAATTAGTATCCTTCTGATCAAACGATGTTGTAAAGCAAATTTTAAAAACACTACATCAGGGGGTTACATCGTCTCTCATTTTGGATATAGAAACCTAAAAAAAAAATATTAAAAAATAATTATTTATAAATATACATTTAACAAATCATGAATAAAACTTAAATCATATATTAACTAAATTGATAGTAAACCTTAACGGGACAATAGACATTACGATTGGAATCGGATAGTTCAACATTTACGGCTTCCTCGTCAGAGTGACAATGCTGATACAGTCCTGGACACGTATAGCAAGCCTAATCCTGCGTAACAGATTAATCAGATTTAATTAAATTGTCAAAGAAAGCATTGTGGACAAAAGTTTTAATATCGAATGGAGAAACCCTTTCCAGCTTCATAATAGATTTCAATTCATCCCAGATGAATGTGGTATGGTGAACAAAATGTTCACCTTTTAGTTTATCGAAGAAATCACATATCTAAAAAGGCATCAAGCATCTATTGAATTATACAAAATTTTATTAACGTTTGATCGTCACTTTGAAGGACGTCTTCTGTAACATGCATGGTTCCTTTTTGTTTAATGACTTCGAGTTATAATATGAGACATAACAGATTCTATTTAATATGTAACAGAAAACATAATATTTTAAATTTTACACTTACACAGGAACTACTCTCGCTCCATGGCACAAGGAAACGCGAGCAAAGAGCCGTGTAGAATTTTCTTGAAAAGTAGAGGAATCTCTATGTGCCAACAACACCAATCATGGCAAGAAGACCTCTTTCCAGGGCAAATTGCACTTGTGCTTCATGTATGTCCCTTTGGAGTTATAGGCATTTTTTGATGTTATAATCCATTAAAGAATCTCCAAACCTTGCAAACCTGCAATGTTTAGACCACAAGGTTAACCAACAGACGGAATAGTCCATATGAGCTTCAAGGAAAGAGATAAAATAACCTTCCAAACGGTCTCATCCTGTGAGACGACAGTAAATAGTAATTCTATTCCTAGCCTAGTTACAACATATGTTACCACCTGCGAAACGATATCGAGAAATTATGTTAAGGAAACGAATCTTTAGCTTCAAGGAAATAGATAAACAAACCCTCCAAACGATCTCTAAGATAGCGACTGCTACATGAGTAGGCCAAACAGCAATTGGGATTGAATTCAAGAAGGCGGAGAATGGTGTAGCGCAAAGAGCTATAGTGATCCGGGCAACCGTAAGAATCTAACCCTGAATTTAGATAGAAGTTGTTGAAACGTTAATTGCCTCTTCCGAGTCTTGAAAACAATAACAAAATCAACATTAAATGCAGTTAACATGAATTCATCATACCACTCAAACGGTATAAAGTCCAATAAAAAACCATGCTTCAAACCAAGGTCATCAACAATGGTTTTCCAACCATCAGTAATTGTTATATCCTCATTAACACCTCATTAACCCTCTTATATCTAAGAACCCATGAGCGCATTCCATTAAAGTTGAGTATGAACTGATCATTCAACAACGACCCATTCATGTTTTTTGGATATAAGCTTTAGGAAGTACCTTGATAACAAAAAGAAAATAAATCAATAAACAAAACATCAAATGACAGACATGGTCATGGAATGAAAAATACCAATTGAACCCCTTCTCGCAAGACTTTGAAAAAAGCCTCCTTAATCTTTCACTTCACAGCCTGTATAAAAAACACGAAATATTAGTTATTCCCAACCTCATTGATCAAACATATAGTTAATTCAATAAAAGAACTCGTTAACATGAATATCAAAACAAACATGTCGGTCACAGCCATATATAATGAATTATTACAAAGAAAACATGATATCTAATTAAACCGAAAGCATGAAAAATTAGATTTTTTTTGTAAAATTATGAAAGTAAATCATACACAACGCAACAAAGATCCATAACAACTTATAATCAAACAGACTTCAAAGTATGAACTGATCATTCAACAACGACCCATTCATGTTTTTTGGACATAAGCTTTAAGAAGTACCTTGATAACAAAAAGAAAATAAATCAATAAACAAAACATCAAAAGTATAAATATGGCCATGGAATGAAAAATACCAATTGACCCCTTTCTCGCAAGACTTTGAAAAAAGCCTCCATAATCTTTCACTTCACAACCTGTATAAAAAACACGAAATATTAGTTATTACCAACCTCATTGATCAAACAGATGGTTAATTCAATAAAAGAACTCGTTAACATGAATATCAAAACAACCATGTCGGTCACACCCATATATAATGAATTATTACAAAGAAAACTTGATATCTATTTAAACCGAAAGCATGAAAAATTAGCTTTTTTGGTAAAATTATGAAAGTAAATCATACACAACGCAACAAAGATCCATAACAACTTATAATCAAACAGACTTGCATAATCATAGATCGATTTCTGTAAAAAAAAACAACATATGAAGGAACCGTATTTTGCATAATCAAACACACACAAGAAAAATGAAGAATTTATGTAATTATACCATAAAGTAGACAATCATATTTCTGCGTGTGAACATACTCCATCTTCATTTATATAGCTGGGTAATTAAACAACAGTCAGAAATAAGTCAGAAGTCCAATTCAACATAAAACCCAAGATCCGAAGCCGATTCGAACAAAAATTATGACAACATGTACCTGATGGTCGAATCAATTGCAAGAACACATATGAAAGGAGGATTCCAAACCTGTTGAATCTCTTCAATCTCTATGCGGCTAGAGTTTTTAGGGTTTGAAAAAGATCAAATAAATTAAAGAACGGATTGATCAATGATGACTGAAAACTTCGATTAAAGGTAGTCGTTGATGATCTTCAAAGAGATAAAACCTTAGATCCGAAGCCGATTGGAACAAAAATTATGAGAAGATGAACCTGATGGTAGAATCGATTGGAAGAACACATATGAAAGGATGATTCCAAACCTGTTGAATCTCTTCAATCTCCATAGAGAGAAAATGAACGATGATGAGAGATAGTATAGAAAAGGAACGATTAATGAGAGAATGAGAGAGAGAGTATAGAGAAAGCGTACACAAGAAGCCTTCCTTCACCAATCCTGGCATATGAGGAATGCCACTTGATGTGTGTTGGTGTGTATATAATTTAGATATATAATTAAGCCCTTTTTACACCTTTAGCCAAGTTTTAAATTTATAAAACACGATATTCACTAACACTAAACACACATATGGGCAAGTGCACCCATCGTGGACGTAGTATAGTGTTGGTAAGATACCGAGGTCGTCCAAGGACACAAGAGCTTTTAGTACCGGTTTATCCTCAACGTCTAATCAAATCAAAAAGTTAGAAAAATGTTTTTAAATTAAGAAAATAAAAACTAACTAAATGCTGAAAAATAAAAGTAAAATAAAAACAGATAGACAAGATGAATCACTTGGATCCGACTCATGTATTAGTATAACCTTTGATTATTTTCGCACTTTTGCACTTGTTTAAGAGATTATCTTAGTTATTGTAGTAGGCCCCTCTTTTGAAGGCGACGTTACCCTCAACCCAGTAGTTTGAGTCAGTAAGGATACAATCCTAAAGGGTTGGATTATTGGAAGATAATGAATTAAGTTATTAATGCAAATTGTGGTAGGCCCCGCTTTTGGCGGTGACGTTACCCTCGGCTAAGTAGTCTGAGTCAGCAGGGATACAGTCCTAAATAGCCGGATTATAGTATTAATAGTAGTTAACTTATGAGGGGGTCAAAGAGTTTGGATCCCCGCCATCCAATACCTATGGGCATTGAAGGAGATCCTACTAAATTTGACCCAGGTCCCTTGCAGGACCTCTAAACGCTGAACAAGGGTAAGACCCTTACCAAACCGTTCCCTTAACCCCCGACCAGGTAGCCAACATACCTCCATATAGGCCGTGGAGATATGAATGGTGAAAATCTTTTATTTTATATAGACAGTAAAATAATGCCAAGACACCACGGACAAACGATAAGGAAAGATCACCTTCAACATAAGCAACTAGTTATTAAAGTCATTAATACAAAACCAAATAAAAAGTGCAAAAGATTAAAAATAAAAAGTATTATACTAAACACTTGTCTTCACCAAGTGATGTAAGAGACTTAGGCAAACATGGCCTTGATTGTCAAGAACTCTTACTATCAATCTTGGATCCAGAGACGACTCACACACTCTACGATGGACAATGGATGATGGTGGTGGATGATGGTGTTATGGTGGTGGTGGGTGGTGGATGAAGTGTGAGAGAGGTGGTGTGCCAAGGGATGAGTTGGAATGAAACCAAGCACTCCTATTTATAGGCTGAACAGAAGGCTGGGCACGGCCCCGTGTCCGCTGGACACGCCCCTGTGCCCGTCTGACACTCTCTCCCTTCATTAATTGTAATTCGCAATTACAATTAATGCACGGCCCCGTGGTGGGCAATAGAAGCTTCTACAGGTTTGTCTTTTCTGCTGCTTCTTGGGCACGGCCCCGTGCTGACTGAGCACGGGGCGTGTTCAGGATTCTGTTTTCTCTTCTTTGCTTGGGAGGATGCCGTTGAGGGTTCGGGCAGTCTACTTTTATTCCTTTTCTTGTATTTATGTTAGAATTAGCTGTCTTTTTGCTTCTTTTGTGAATTTGAGCTCATTTCATCCTGAAAATACAAAAGGAAGACAAAAACACTCTTTTTCCAACATTAGTACTTAAAAAGGGTTAGTTTTATGCCTTATTTGATGTAATTTATATGTTGCATTTTACACACATCACCACTTGTCCAATTATTTGACATATGCCACATCGTTGCCTATGTGTCTGCTTAGTTGGCTTGCACCATTGGGTGACATGTGTCCCCCAATGGTTTGCTTTATTAGAGATATAGATTGACAACATCCAACATTGATTCATACACAAATCTATATATATCTACACAACCTCTATATTTATATGTTTATATCTTTAAATATTGTATAGATGGACAAATGTATGTATACCTAGGCAAGTTGCAATTGATGGGCTGCCATCTGAACTTGAGGTAGTTTAGATCTCGCGGTCGTACTTGATGCAGTCGAATTCCATTCGAATGTATGGACATTCTGATGAATCATACAAGAGATACGACTCGTACACCCAGCTTCCTTGGTACAAATCACACTCATCACACGCATATGCTTTTGGTCCCAACACAAGTGCAAAAAGAATAATCGCACACCAACATCTTCCTCCAATCCGACCATCCATCAGTACCAATCCCGCCGCACAACGAGTCACAAATAATAATATATGTGTGTATATATATTTATATATATGTACGTAGAGAGAGAGAGAGGTGTTTTTATGTTTGAAGGGAGGATTGGAGCAAGGTGATAAGCTTGGGCGAAGCTTTTAAGAGCCGGGAGGGGGCGGTCGACCCCCGAACTTTTCGCTCAATAGTGAAGAGTATGTAGTTTTCGTATAGAAATTTTTTGGTATATACGTTTTCAACCCCTACCCCCCCCCTCCCCCACCCCTCTCCCGGTTTTATAGAAATTTTTAGGTCCGGTGACTTACGTCTCCCAGTCGTAGATCTCAAGATTCGTCACTAGTAATAACTAATAAGGAGTAAGGACCACCTGGTTTACATATTAGTTGGACTTTAAATTTTTTAATTTATATTAATATTTGCTTCCTAACCAACAATTTATTTCCAGTGGTCAAATCTTTAATTAATTAAATTGAAAGGATTGAAATTTATGGAATATTAAATGAATAATCATGACATTAAATATATATATTTTTAATTGTTAAATTCTAAAAATTCATGAATCACGTCAATGATATTAACACTATAAAATTATCGTTAATGACTGAAAAATAAATTCTCGAAAGAATCTTGAAAATCTATATAGTATTATAGTAGTAGGGTGCCCGTGTAGTGCCGTGGGAGAGACAATTTACATTACCGTACTTGTTTCGGGTAGTTTTCTGGTGCATATAATATTTATTGTAGTTTCATTGAGTTAGATATATGTCATAAGCGAAGTTATGGATTAATCTATTTCATTGTGGTGTACATATATGGTTCGGTCATGTCCGCTATTATCCTCAATCGAAATTGAAACCAAAGTCATTGGTTAGTCTATTTTATTAACCAATCGGTTTTTGATTAACCAGTCTGGTTAATTCAGTTACATTGGCGGTTTTATGTTTGGTTCTTTTAATTTAGGTTAATAGCTAAATTAACACTTAAGTTAAAAATTTTGCTTAGAAATACATGAAATACATATCTAAAAATACAAAATACATGAACTGAATGTATAAAAGCTAGAAATATATGGATGAGAAAAGAAACCCGAGACCGACAAGTGAACCTGAAACCCAAAACATATGTGACGGGTATATGCTCGACGGGTATGGGATTAGTTTTAAAAAATGTTGCAGGTATTGGACGAATACGGGATTAGATGATACTAGACCGATAACTAGAAACTACATATCCGTTTATCCGAACTACATACCATTATATATTCGTTTATCCGTTTATCGTTAAAAAACTATTGAAGGGTAGAAAAGTAATTTGGTTAAAGTAAAATAAAAATAATATAATAATCTATATATAACTATATAATACATCTCTAATGGACACAAAAGTAATTTAACATCTATTTTTTAAGATGGCAGACTAATAGTCTTAAATAAAACCTATATTTTTACATTTTTGTTCCCATTTTATCCTCCTCTTCACCTGAATCGTTCTCTTTCAATCTACCTTTATATCATCAGTTTCTTCACACTTCACCTGAATCGTTCTCTTTCAATCTAGCTTTATGATTGAATCTCTACAGCCACAAACGAATTCAGTTCTTTCGTATTCAACCGAGAAGTCTGTATTGAAGTTTGATCTTTCACATTCCCTCACCTGCCCTTCAATTGAATGTTGCGACTCAATCATCTGCCTTTAATTAGTCGCCTCAATCCACCTCTTCTTATTCATAAACAACGCTTCTTCCTGTCATTATGCCGATTTGGATTTTCAATTCCGCGTGAAAGAGACAGCAATCGATTCATTCAAATCCCCAGTTTCTCTCCGGTAAC
This sequence comes from Helianthus annuus, assembly GCF_002127325.2. NCBI lineage: Eukaryota > Viridiplantae > Streptophyta > Magnoliopsida > Asterales > Asteraceae > Helianthus > Helianthus annuus. Next base: position 181,146,687 of record NC_035448.2, on the reverse strand, counting down.
AAAATTCAACAAACAATCGGCAATCGTTGGTGTGCTTCTCGGTAGCTCGTTCAAAGGAAATGTCGATGTCACTAATAGTTATGCAGGTTTGGTTTTTGATCGATTCGGTTTTTGTTTTGCGTGTGTTCTAGGGTTTGTTTGGATCTGAGGTGGTAAATTTAGTTATTGTAGATTGTTTTTGGTGACGTGACAGTTTAATTTTGTATTTGTTTGTGGTTATAGATTGTTCATGATAAGATATGTGGTCTAGGCTTTATAATTGTGACAGATGTGACGGTTGAATTGTTGTGATTGTTCAGAATTATAGATTGTTTATGCTAAAGATGTGTATTCTAGGGTTTATATAATCATGACATATATGGCGGTTGAATTGTTTTGGTTATTGAGGATTGTAGATTGTTTATGCTAACGATGTATTCTAGGGTTTATAAATTTTAATCATGACAGATATGACGGTTGAATTTTTGTGCCTGTTCGTTGAATCGAAGTTCTACAGGGAAATAGAATTTGCTTCAAATGCCAACAAAACACTGGCTTTGTTCCCATGGTTCAATGGCCTCTTTTTCTTCTAGCCAGCAAGGTTATTCAAATTCTTGGTCCACATTTTGGTTCTTCTTATTTATTATGTGAATTTCTTCATTAAAGAAGTCGTTCTATATTTAGATATTCGTTGATGCAACATTTGGCGGCAGAGAGTGACTCACAAATACAATTGTGGGAAAGGATTTCGAGAGACGATTACATGAAATATGCAGTTGAAGAGTGTTTTACACCATCAAGCTGATTTTGACCTCAATTTTTGACAATGATGGCAAAGAGTGGTAAGTGTTTCGACTGTATATTTTGTTAGTTATTTAAGCTAGAGATGAATTAATTGGCAAGTAAATTGGGTCGAAATGAGTAATGACACGCAAACACATTTTTTGCTTTTAGTTTTCTGGAGTTTTATAAATACTTGTTGTGTTTAAAATGATTGAAATTACTATATCATTATATTTTCTGCAGGGTTAATAGAATATATGATGAAATTCGAGGAAGTATAGTGAAAGGAGCAACTGTCTCTTGTTACTCAGAAAGTTACTGCACTAACATGAATTTTGGTCGGTGTTCATTTGTTAATCTGTTTTTTCTTGGTTGATATTCTTTCAGCTACCTTGATGTACCCTTTTTACCTGTAATAATGTGGTTTTGCATGCTACATGTGCAGAAAGAAGTTGGGACACCTGAACTGGAGACTGGTGCGATTAATGTTGCGCTAGATCTTTATGATGTTATCCAGCTTGATTTTTTTAGTGTGAATATGAGGTGTGTACCAACAATAAGTTTTAATTTCTTATATGTTGTTTAGTTTGCAATTACTATCTAAACATATGCCTGACTGGATTTCTGTATCATTTGATAGAGAAAATTATGCCACATGGAATATGTTGATAAAAGCATGGAAGGAAGGCCGTTTGTTCAAAGATTAAGTGGCCAAGAGACCCTGAATTGGTATTAACTTTTGTACAAGTCAAACTTGTGCTAATTGACCTTTTTTCTATGTATTCTTTTAAAGTTATTTATATTTTATGAAGAGGTTACAAATTCGGAGGCTACACTCACTCTTCACTATCAAAGATTCAGCAGTAAACGTCCCTAGAAACCTAGACGCTAGACGTAGGTTGGAGTTCTTCACAAATTCACTTTTCATGAACATGCGTAGACCCAAACCTGTTCGGGAAATGTTATCTTTCAGGTAAAATAATTTTTTTTTGGATATTTATTATTTAACTGGTAATAAACACTCATTGGGTGATTAAGATTTTCAATGTTCCAGTGTTTTTACTCCGTATTATTCGGAGACTGTACTTTATAGCATCAACGAGCTTCTTAAGAAAACTGAAGATGGGATTTCAATTTTGTTTTACCTCCAAAAGATTTATCCCGGTATTTTGGCTTTCATGTTCAATGAATAGCAGGGGTATTCCTCTCAGAATGTTATCAGTTTCTCAGCTCAATCGTTCCCTTCAATCGTTGCCCTTTGATTGTATTCAATCATGCTTTATTTATGTAAATATTTGTGCTCAAACTTCTCAAGCTCCATCATCGTATTTTCTACATGAAAAAAAATATTATTTATCTTTCTCAGGTATTTGCTTTGTGCACGCATGTTTTTGTAAAGAAACAAGGTCCAAATTACTATTTTGCACCCACGTTTTTGTAAAGAAACAAGGCTCCGGCTGTTGTGGTTGCAACACCGGTTACGGTTGTTGCGGATGGACCTTGTAGGAAAGATGAATTGAGGCCTCTCTGTTATTGACAGTTACCAATTGCTTAAAGGTGCATAATTGATCGATGATGAGGTTTTCCTTGCACCTGCCCTTGGTTGGTGCATAAAGCAAATAAACTATATTTAGTTTTTGTCATGACAGTGAGTGGAAAGACACATGTGTATTTCAATGGGATGCTATACCAAATTGCCAGTTTTGGTACAGCCAGTAGGCAACTATTATGGGCTGTGTTATTAAGAGGTACAAGTTCAAGAACTGGGATGATCTTCTACCTGATATTCAGACAATTTCTAAACATGTTTGAGGTACTTTCAACAAATATGGTTTAGCATTTACCAATTACTATAATTAAAAAAAAATTGTAATCATGGATGTTAACAATACTTTTAGTTGGGGATGAATCAAGCCGGGCTGCAAATAAAAAAGCTTAACAAATGGGTCAAAGTTAACCATATCAAGTTCCCAGTTCCCACCACTATTTAAATCTATAATTTTAATCTGGTCCCTCCAATGATTTAGACACGTAATGCTAGCTACTTAAATCATATTTAATATTTTACTACGTAGGCTCCGCAGCAACGCGCGGGTTCCGTACTAGTTAAACTAAATGGATTACAAATGAAAAAGGTTTATACTGAATAATAAAATAGACTAAAGGACAAAAGAAAATATTATTCATCTTTTTATAATTTATATAGAAACAATAAATGTGTACTTTTGATAAGTAATAAGAGTTTACATTGTAAATAAATTAATTAATGTTTATTTAATTTAGATTTACTCACCTTGACCTAAAAATTATTTTACGCATGATATAGGAAATTAAGTTTGACAAGACGAAGAGGAAGATAAGTAGGAATTGCCTTGGAGGAAATAAATGGGATTTTATTTTATGTTCATGTCTTTTGAAATATTGTATGGATTGTTTTGAAACTTATATGATCATGTGACATTTTTAATTAGGACATGATTAAATATATAAGCTTTTAATAGTTGCCATAAGCTTTGGACAATCATCTCGCTTCGATCGATAATTCGCCACAGGTCGGGGTGTGATAACACTCATCTTTTTTCCTGCATTTTCATTTTAGTCATTGTTTTGAAAAATGAAATGTTAATATACGTCTCTTAGCCTACTTAGACAAAATCAACATTTTATTTGATCACACCCTATATGTATATCTATATACTAGGTTACAGTTTTGTGTATTACACGGGTTGATAAATTTAATGTTATACAATTAGTAAAAAAAATGTTAAGTTTTAAGAAAACACTAGATTTTAGCCGGTGTCGCGCGTTGCGGCGGCAATGTCACGTCTGTAACTTCGTTACATGGGATACGATGATGACATTAACGTGTGATGCTCACACGTGATGTGACGCGTTTTCTACTTTGTTATACATATTGCGTTAGTAACAATAATTTGGTTAGAAATAAATAAAAAGATATGTAAGAACTGCTCAATTTACTTCAAATATAATTGTTATGATTTATGACAAAAATGTAAGAATTGCTCTAGTTTCGTAATGGTTGTAAAGTATTTTGATTAACGTTGTTTTATTTTTCTAAACAAAAGATTATGAGAATGTAAATGATTATTATTACGCTTCATATAAATCTTATGAGAATATTAATGATTATTATTAGGCTTCATATAAGTTACTATATTATCACAATACATGAAGTTTGTCATATATTGAAGGTTAAAAAAGAAAAGTTGTTAAAGATTGAGGGTTAGTATGTATATGTATGAAAAGGTCAAGGTTTAAAGAGAAAGATCCCACCGACCTTTCTTTTTAAGATATAGAGTTAATATGTATTGCATGACTGAATAAACATGTGTATTATACTAACAAATAAAATATAATATAATTTGTTAACATATTCGATCTTCAATATATGTATTTCAAAGTTGAAAATTGAAGTCATATTAATGATAGTTATAAATTTTAAAATATATTTTTTTTTTCAATTGGGTATTAACTTTAGTTTTTGTAATACCACCTATTTTTTATTGTTTAACCTATTGTATTTTTATTATTCTTACAATTTAACCACATTAAATATTTAAAGAATTTTATAAATCACTCATAAAAATAATTATCATCATTATTATATATATCAAACCATATCGCATGTTTGTTACGGTAACAATAGTATATTAGGGTATTTTGATACTTTAGTCAACATATACATGTTCTTATGCTGATTGTACAATTGTCTAACGCATTGTCTTTTCTTTTTCCTTTTTTGTTTTTTTTTTTTAATTTTCAACTCTTAAAATACACTTGATTTTTTCAAACAAGGTATCTGAAGGGGTATGGTCCCAGATCTCGCGTCAGCATTGACCGCGAGTGACCATTACCCTTATCAAAACCCCCACTAGCTAACAACCTACTTGTGCCCATGCGGGAACGCGTCGGCACAAGGGTTGAATCCAATCTATCTAGTAACGAAGGAGGACTTACATGGAACATGAGAACGGTAGAGTGATGCGACATAGCATCACATCTGGTGTATGAAAACGGAAGTATTCACAGCGATGCGGCGTCGCACCGCATCCAGTGAACACTTCTATCAATACAAGAAAGCCTTACCTTAGGCATAGAAGAAGATGAACGCAACGGTGCGGCTGACACCGCACCATACGGGCATTTTCGTCACGACAAGGGATGCAGGCAAATAGTCTCCGCAGACGACGATGCGGCTAGCACCGCATCTCGCGTATTCCTTGATCACAAGTAGGAGACGCGGTAACTTCAGATGTTACCGCACGTAGCGATGCGGCTTGCACCGCATCCTATGCACTCAAACAAGTGGGACTGACACCACAGTGCAAGTGGCACCAATGGCAGTTACCTGTCAGAGCTACGTAAGCAATGGACTGACGTGGCGTAACCTCCACAACCGACAAGCCTGACACACCTGAAAAGGTGCAGCACGTCGTCAGTCCATCCATCATCATCCTCCTTCACTCCTCGGCTATAAATACCAACCCCAAACCAGGTTTGAGGTATCTCTTCACAACTCTCTCACTACGACTACTATCTTACTTTGCTTCCCAAGCAAACTACTGATTCTCACGCCGGAGAGTGGTAACAAGGAGCACCCCCCACCCCATCCTCCTTGTTACGAGTCACGGTTTGTTTCCTTGTGCAGGAGATCAACCACCGGTGATCCAGCCAGCGATCCTCGAGAGGAAGGGATTAACCCTTCTTGACGAGACCAGTGTGTTAACCCTGCCCGGTTAACCATTGTTTCATCATTGGCGCCCACCGCTACTCTTAGCATTTTCTAAACCATCCTTTTTCCTCTCTCACGATCATGACTGATCACCAAAACAACACTGCGGATAACCAAAATCCCCCAATCCCATCTCCGGTAGGGGTCAATGCCTCGACCTCCCAACCCGGACACATCGGCACGTCCACACAAAGGAGTCCCTCCTTTATGTTTGGACATGACTTATCACAGTTCCCATCTGTGATCCCACCAGGCATGACCGTTCATACCTGGTACGAGCAGCAGGCAGCCATGCTGACCGCAGCATACAACCGCGCTTGTACTGAAGCGAATATACGAGCTGGACTTCCCCCAGCACCGCACACCCCTGTTGAGCGTATTTTACAATACGACGGCAGGATACATTCACGCCCGGCTTCAAGAAGCCGACGTGAAGAACGGGGATCGTCTTACTGTTCGGTCCACACCCTCAATGAGGATGATTCCTCATACGGGTCCCACACCAGAGGACCGGTACATACCCGCCTTGGCCCCCATGGCGAGGACAGGAGGCGATCAACCTCCCGACGCGGCCCAGGCATTCAGAGCCGATTGGGCCCGCAACCATACACCGAAGGGTACGGTCATACCGACCCTGACGACCATAGCTACCGTGGTGATTCGCATGACACCAGCAGCAGACCGGGAGGACGCAACTATGTTCCTCCCAGTCACCCCCGCAACACATACCTTAGGGCGGCAAAGCGCCCTGCGAACGAGCCATACAGGCCAAAGGCAGCGGCCGAAAATTCCAAGTTCGGCACGCGGATTGCCAACGCCCATGTCACCACGACAAAGTTCCCATTCAACGTTGGGAAATACAGTGGTTCGACCGACCCGGACGACCACATGAACATCTTCATGGGTGCGGGCATCAACGGCCAGTGGGATGAACCCACTTGGTGTAATTTTTTCCCCCAGACCCTTACGGGCCTGGCCAGGGCATGGTTCGATTCTTTGCCAGTGGGATCACTGGATTCATTCGAGGACTTGCGTACCAAGTTCCTCGCCCATTTTAGCCAGCAGCGACGCCACGAACGTGACTCGTTGGACGTCATGAACATCTGGCGAAGAGACGACGAATCGCTCGAAGCATTTGTCGTCCGATACAATAAAGAGTGCCTGGAGATAGGTGACGTGGCAGACCAGATGGCACGAAACCACTTCATCCGGGTCGTCAAAGACAGAGAGATGATCATGACCATCTCTGGCAAAGAGGGTTTGCCCAAAAAATGGGAGGATGTCATGACCGCGGTCAAGACATACGCCCAGACACAGCGATCACTTGAACCGCATGTGACAAAGGCAAAGCCCCAAGCCGAAACATCAAACCAAGGGTCCAAGCGTAACAATAAACGCAACCGGGACGTTGGAAATCGCGATATTTCCAAACCGTATTTCCCGCGAACCAACACGTTCGACCCAAAGAACTACAACCCCGCCCGAGACAGTCGGGCGTCAAAAAAAGATTCTCGGGACCGCAACTGGACCGAGATCACCATGTCGCCAAGTGAGGTCCTCCTTGCGGACCCACAGTTCTTGCGACCGGCCCAACCAATGAAGTCCAAGAAAAATCAGGACCTCACACTCTACTGTGAGTACCACAAGGACTCGGGCCACACCACCAACAACTGCATCAGTCTCCGACTGGAGATTGAGCGCGCCTTAAATGAGGGGAAACTGCAACACCTTTTGCCAGGTGGGCAAAAACCCACCAAGCGCATTACCCCTCATGGCGAAGGTACCTCCTCCGGGAAGAGAACCATGCACGTGGCTTCCACCCACATGATCCACGCAGGCAAGGGCAGGCCGCGCAAAGCGGCGAGAAGGCCGGAATGTGACTGGAAAGACGAGCAAGTCGTCTTTCCAAAAGTCCGAGGCGGACCGCGCGATAGGCGCGCCGTCGTCATTTCAGGCCAACTGGCACACTACTGCACCGAGCGTCTATTCATCGACCCGGGCAGTACATCTGATATAATCTACGAACAATGCTTCAACCAGTTCGACCATGAGGACAAAGATCGGTTGCAAGCAGTAGACTACCCGTTAACCGGGTTCGCAGGGGAAACTGTCTTTCCCCTAGGCCAGATTACTTTCCCTGTGCGTCTTTCCAGCGGAAACCGCACAAGGACAGAAGAGGTAAACTTCATGGTTTTACCTTACACCTCCAGATATGACGTACTCCTCGGGAGAGAATCCCAAGGAGATTTCAATATGATTATGTCCGTCCCCCACTCTGCGGTTGGTTTCCCAACCGAATCGGGGGTCGCGATAATCTATGCCCGCAGGGACGTCATGATGTCGGACGAAGTACGTCCGACCAAGGTCGCAAGGCCCACTCCCAACGACCAACCAGAAAAGTGGGTTCTCAACGCGAGATACCCAGAACAAAAGGTCACATTGGGTCACGCCTTATCCCCGACCACCAAAGCGCAACTGAAGCAGCTTCTCTTCAGGAACCAAGACATCTTCGCGTGGACACCCGCAGACATGACCGGGGTCCCACGTAATATTGCGCAACATCACTTGAATACCTTTCCAGGTATTAAGCCAGTGATCCAAGGCCAACGCCACCTTGGGTCAGCTAAAAATCAGGCGATGCAAGAGCAGATCGAAGAACTGCTCTCCGCAGGCATCCTGCGGGAAGTCAAATACCAGACGTGGTTATCCAACCCAATCATGGTAGAAAAACCGTCCGGGGGCTGGTGCATGTGCGTCGATTACAAAGACCTTAACAAAGCCTGCCCCAAGGATTGTTACGCGCTTCCAGAAATCGACGAAAAAGTCGATAATCTCGCACCATTCAGGTGGAAGTGTTTCCTCGATTGCTACAAAGGGTACCATCAAGTACAAATGGCAATCGAGGACGAAGACAAAACGGCATTCCGGACTCCCACCGGAAATTACTCCTACACAAAAATGTCGTTTGGATTGCGCAACGCGGGCTCAACCTACCAAAAGTTGATGAACGACACTTTCCGCGGCCAAATAAGCAAAAGTGTCGAAATCTACATGGACGACCTGGTCGTCATGAGCATGGAAGAGGATACCATGCTCACAGATATTGAAAGAACATTCCAAACTCTGCGCAGCGTTAACATAAAGCTCAATCCAGGAAAATGCTCGTTTGGAATGGAAGAAGGCAAATTCCTTGGGTTCATCATAACTAAAGATGGATTCAAGGTAAACCCGGAGAAAGTCCAGGCGATCGAGCGCATGCCATCGCCTTCATCGATGAAGGATATGCAACGGCTAGCCGGCAGGCTAGCGGCACTCAACAGATTCTTAGCCAACCATGCAGCTAAGTCTTATCCGTTCATCAAGACCCTGCGGAGCTGTTCAAAGAAAGAACAATTCCAGTGGACCGCAGAGGCGGAACAGGCCTTCCGGGAAATGAAGGAGTGTTTGATACAACTCCCAACTCTAACCGCACCACGCAAAGATGAGCCACTCATATTATACCTATCCGCCGCGGATAACGCGGTGGGTGCGGTATTAATAGTGGAGCGAAAGGGGGTTCAAACACCCATCTATTACATCAGCAAGATGCTCAACAACCCAGAGACGAGATACTCAATAATGGAGAAATTGGTGCTAGCATTAGTGCACGCTTCAAGACGGTTGCGACGCTACTTCGTAAACCACGTCATCACAGTGCTAACCAATTACAGGATCGGCCCGATCCTATCCAAACCCGACATCTCTGGGAGATTAGCAAAATGGGCAATCGAGCTGGGCGCGCACACGATACACTATAAACCGCGCCCCGCGATTAAAGGCCAGATCTTAGCTGATTTCGCCGCCGAAGTACCGGTGAATCGCATCCAAGAATGCGAAGAAGCACAAACTCCTGCACCAACGCCATCCTCCTCCGAGACATGGGCACTGTTCACAGATGGTGCCTCCAACGACGAAGGTGCGGGTGCAGGTCTGCGACTCGTCAGCCCTGACGGCCAAGAGCTTACATATGCAATCCGCCTCGAATTCAAAAGCACAAACAACGAGGCAGAATATGAGGCCCTGTTAGCGGGGCTACGTTTAGCAGTCAAAATCGGCGTGCAACATCTGGAAGCACACGTCGACTCTTTGTTAGTTGCAGGCCAAGTACGCGGCGACTATGCCGCAAAAGGGGATATCATGATCCTCTACCTCGAGCAAGCCCTGCAACTAAAATCCAAATTCGCTTCGTTCAATATTCGCCATATTAATCGAAGCGAAAACAAGTCCGCAGATGCACTATCGAAACTTGCATCTACTAGCTTCCAACACTTGGCAAAGGAGATACGCATCGAACTCCTGCAAAATCCTTCGGTACCCCTGCGCCAAGTCAACGTCATTCAATACGGTTCAACATCATGGATGGCACCTATTATCGCATATCTACAATCCGGTGTGACTCCCGAAAGCAAATCAGAGGCACGCAAGCTCCAATACAAAGCGTGCCATTATCAAATGGGAGACGGTATCTTGTACCGCAAATCATACCTAGGGCCACTACTACGATGCGTCAACCCCCAGGATGCCACATACCTCATCCGAGAGATACACGAGGGCATATGTGGCATACATGCTGGACCACGCATGGTAGTGGCCAAAATCATGAATGTCGGGTATTACTGGCCCGGCATGCACCTGGACGCCGTCAAAGAGTTACGCAAGTGCATCGACTGTCAACGTCATGCTCCAAAAACCTTGCGGCCAAAAAACAACTTAGTCCCCGTCACAACCGCATGGCCCTTTCAGAAATGGGCAATTGACGTGGTGGGACCATTCCCTGACGCTCCGGGTGCGGTTAAATTTATCATAGTAGCGGTTGATTACTTCACAAAATGGGTGGAAGCAAAACCGCTCGCCTCAACCACTGCTATGATAACAAGAAAGTTCATTTGGGAACACATCATCTGCCGTTTCGGATTACCAATGTGCATTGTCACCGATAACGGCACCAACTTCGCTGCCGACGAATTCCAAAAATGGCTAAAAGAACTACATATGAGCACATATTCTCATCAGTCGCACACCCGCAAGGGAACGGCCAAGTTGAGAGTATCAATAAAAGCCTAGTCGAAGGGATCAAGGCGCGGTTGGGAACGGCCAGGCGTGGCTGGGTCGATGAACTCCCAAGTATCTTATGGGCTCACCGTACAAGCCCAAAAACAAGCAATGGGGAAACACCCTTCAGCCTAGTCTACGGTTCAGAAGCGGTGATCCCCGCAGAAGTAGGTCTCCCATCTCCTAGAATGTTGGCTATTGAAAAACTAGACAACAACACGGAACGCAGGATCGATTTGGACCTCTTGGAAGAAAGGCGCGAAAACGCTGCCATCAACGAGGCCAAATATAAATCCAAACTTGAAAAGTACTACAACACGCGCGTCCGCATTTGTACTTTCAACCCAGGAGACTACGTCCTACGCGACAATGAGGCATCTAATGTCGAGCGCCCAGGCAAACTTGCCCCCAAGTGGGAAGGACCCTACCTCATCAAAGAGGTCTTAGGGAAAGGCGCGTACAAATTACAAACGATAGAAGGCGAACCTATCGCACGAACATGGAATGCTCAACAGCTTCGACGCTGTTATATGTAAGCCACGTTCTTACATTTCTCTATGTAACCTATCGGGCCACAGGCCATTTGCAAATAAATAAATAAGCAATTTTATACATTATTGTTTGTTATTACTATTACAAATGCGTGTTCCACTTTGCGGTATCCCAAAAACAGATTGGCAAAATCTTCATTCGCGATACCCATACAAAGTGGTAACCACACACAAATATTGTAATAGGCCAGCAAAAGGCAAAAAGACTTGCATATTTATCCGGCCGGATAAACAAGTTTTTGTTAAACACTTAACACAATTCCTGAGCCCAAAAAGGCAAACAATGGAATTGACGCGGACTCATACGACAAAGGTATGGAGTACACTTGACCCCATTCACAAATGGGTAGAGTTCCGGATATCTAAGCTTTTACAAAGCTAACACAATTCCTGAGCCCAAAAAGGCAAACAATGGAATTGACGCGGACTCATACGACAAAGGTATGGAGTACACTTGACCCCATTCACAAATGGGTAGAGTTCCGGATATGTAAGCTTTTACAAAGCTTACACAATTCTAAAAACCCTAACGCGGTAAATACCAGAGTTGACGCGTACTCATACAACAAAAGTAAGGAGTATACTTGACCCCGTTCATAAATGGGTAAAGTTACGCATACATACGTTCAGACATGCAAGAATTAAAAACACTTGTACAAACTGAACAAAGAAACTTTGTATTCAAAAAATTCAAGCACCCACATGATGCTTAATGAATTTACATAAAGTTCCTATTCTATACAAGAGGAACACAAAAAGGAGGCGCACTAGCCAACCTAAACCCTATTTTGTGCCGCTGGTTCCCGCATCTCCTCCGGCGCCACCAGCGGGTTCTTCCTCTTCCGCATCCGGATAAAGCATCCGCAAGCGGTCAACATAGTCCGCAACCTCCAAACAATCGTCCAGTTCCTCTACACAGGCAAGAGACGTATTATAAAAGGAGTCTTCGGCCGCCTTAAGAAGCGATTCGGTGTCCACACCATGGAACCCGGATCGCTTATCAGTATAACCGCCTGCGGATAATACATTGATATGCCCAATGCAGCGGTTATAACCAGCTTTAAAGCCAGCATCGCGCGCACGTTCCTTAACCAGGTCCAAACCAGAGGCGGTCTCAGGGGCATTCATTATAGCCTCAACAATCTGCAATAAAAGGATCATAAGTCTTGGATACTAATCCAAGCAAATATAAAGAAAAGGGATACTTACACGCGCGATACCGTGAGCCCGCATCCACTCACGGTCAGCCTCCAGCTGGTTAAAAGAGGACACCAAGGCATCCTTGGCCTCAACAGCGGCGTCAGCCCGCTTCTCCGCAACAGACACGCGGGCAGTAAGGTCTGTAACCGCGACCTCCCGGGCCTGAACCTCAGCCTGTCAAAAACAGTAAACCGTTTACACGATAAACATTTACGAAACAAGGAAGAAAGTAACAAAGATAAAGAAACATACCTGCAGGCTGGTAACAACTTTGTCCAAACGAATGCGCTCCGCATCCGCCTCTTGAAGAGCCTTAGAAGCACGGCTCTCCCTCTCTTCAGCCTCCTCAAGGGCTTTCGCGGCATGAGCCCCGGCTTCTTTGGCCTCTTCAAGCGCCTTCAGGGCGTCGGCCTTCGCCTGCAGCGCTTTAACAGAAATGGCCTCAGCCGCAGCTTTCTCCTGGCTCAAGGTAACGTTCGCCGCCTTGGCATTCGTCAACTCCTGCCGAGCATGGAACAGAATGTCATTCTGCTTAGCCCAAGATTCATTCCACTTCTTGCGCTCATTGGACATTTTTTCATTCCAACTCTTGCGCTCATCAGCAAGAAGCTTAGCAAGGGTACGCACCTGTTTCAGCTGGGCAGTGGCAGCCCATTCAGAAGTCTGCTTCTGCTTCTCAAAAGCAGCCTTGTCCTTCTCGAGCTGCTCCGCACCCGCACGAGCAGCCTAGACCAACTTTTCCGCTTCCGCCCGCATACGAGCAGCCTCCTCCTCGCGGCGACCCAACACCTTGTAGTCTTCCAAGATGGCATTCGCCACAATAGAAGACCCAATTAACATTGTTGAGAGCTGGTTTATGCGCAGCTCACGGGGTGCAGCGCGGGCTCGCTCAACCTCAAAAGGGGTGCCTAGACCACCCAGAATCTCCTTGCATGCCGAAGGGTCATTGGAAATATCATCCCCCTGCATAACAGTCCAGGGGGGTCGGTGATACACAGTACTGCGACCCTGGGTGTAAGTTCGGTAGTAATACTCCAACTCAGACTCCCCAGGCTGAATTGGAGGCCCATCATACCCCGCACCACCGGCAGACGAGCCGGTACCCTTATCAACAGGAGACTTCTGCGGCTCAGCATCATGCTGCCGCGCTTCAGCGCCAGTTTTTTGCGGTTCGGCATCAGAATGTTGCTTCCCAGTATCAGCGAACCGCACACTCAAATTGTCTCCCTCATTGGGGTAGATCAGATTGTTGGACGAGTCAACAGTGTCAAATATCTGGGTCGCAGCATTCTCTGCGGTACCCTCTGTCCGCACCGTCGACTCCGACACCACCTTGGCAGGGGGTGTCGATGGCACTTCAGTTGCACCCGCATCCGTGGCACGCGGGGGTGACCCTGGAGCATCAAAGATAGAGACATCTTCATCTTGAAGCTCTACAAAAAACAAAGTCAAATAGCTATCAAAAACAAGTTACACATAACAGTTAAGACAAGCTAGCCTACACTTACCAACGACAACCGCAGGTTTTTTCTGCGTCGGAGCAGACCTTTTGGTTACCAGTCTCCGACGTTTGGTTTCAACACCACCAGCAGCTTTCTGCTCTGGCCTTCTCTTCTCACCAATAACAGGGGGACCCGCAGCTGTCCCTCCCGCGGCCGTCTCTTCTGCCTGCTTCTTCGCAGCACCAGAACGCGACCCCGCAGCTGTACCCAAACCCTCAAGGGTATCAGATACTATCACATAATCCTTGTATCGACGAAAAGAAGAGTGAGAGATACCTGCCGCCTGCGGCACCAGATGAGGCACAACAGTGACCTCCTTTATCTTCTTTTAGCGAAAGCGCACGCCCTTCACAGTTTGCCTCTTTGGCACACCTTTCGTTTCGGGGTCCCCTAAGGCCCCAAGATCACCTGCATGGAATCAATCCAAAGGGTGAGTCAATAAACCAACATTATCATCACAAGTGAAAAAGCTTCCAAATTATACCTTTGCCTGGCGGCAACTCAACTGCCAGTGCGGCCTCAGTAGGCACCCGGAAGTTACTACGGATGATAGCATTATGATCCTCCTCACCATCCGCACAAACTACGGTCTCAACCGTCCCAAGGAAATCCGGGGCAAACATCCTCCATGCGGGAGCATCCTCTGATAACAAACATAAAATCAGTACCGCAAAAAAGAATAGGGAACTTAAACACATGAAGAGTACGTACCACCGCTTTTCTCCCGCACCACGGGTCTCGAGTTCTTGTTCCTCCTCGTCAACATCATACGCAACAACCACAGTTGCGTGTTGGTCAGCTTCACAGACTCAATAGTCTGAAGCTGCGGAAACCACTGCACTGATTTCAAGCTGGGCATCGCAATGGTCTCCCCTATGATCGTCTCGGTCACGTTCCGAAACGTCATGTCTGCAACAATGGCAGCAGCCTTGACGTAGAAGAATTTCTTCTTCCACATCGTCATCCCCTTGGGAGGAGTCATCAGCTTGGGGCTACCGTCTCGTTGACGGAAAGAAAAGAAACCCAATGACACAGTCATCTGATAAAACCGTCGGAAATCTCCGACGGTAGGCTCTATACCAAGAGCACGGAAGGTGAACTCAAAATTACGAATCCGAATCATACCAAACGGACTCACTTGAGAAATGTGGACCTTGTACCACTCCAAGACATCCACAACAAACACCGTCAACGGTAACCGGAGATTACAGTCACCAAAAAAGTCGGCCCACATGGTCACATAACCGACCGGAGCGTCGGCACCAGTATCACCCTCCGATGGATACCGAGCCCCATACTCAGGGGGCATCTAGACATCAAGCATAAGACGATCAAAGCTTTTTCTGGTCCACTTCAACGCCGGTAATCCACCACCGGCAGCCCCCTCCTCTTCTTCTTCAGCCACCACCGGCTGTTCAGGGTTTTCACCCTCCACATTGTGTGGACTAGATGGTTCAGCCATCAAGAATATCAAAGAAACAGAAGATGGTGAACAGAAAAACTAGAAACCTCACCGGAATTTCAGAAAAAATCGTCGGAGAAGACAGATAGCAAGTTCTCTCTTAAACGGCAAATTTTTGAAATTTCGATCAAGTGAGGGGAAACCACGAACGGTTTCCCCTTATATACCCATCGCAATTAATGCGGAGGGAGAAAACAAATCATCACGTTCAAAAAGAGCGAATCATATGACACCACGTGTCGAGCGCCGTTTTCGCTGACGGTTATCACGCGCGCGTGGCCGCCCACGCGCCTGACAAAAGAGACGTTTACACTCTTCGCTACAGTGCATTTAATGCCTCGGGCAGTGCAAACGTCCTTTCATTTCAGCACATACCAGGAAGATCTCACCAACTTCCACCAACTCACACGTGTGATCAGCCACGTATGCAACAAAAAGCGACTACATTATCCAATTATAAGCGGCATGCGGTTTCTCTGGTATACCGCACCATAACCCATACCGCATGTCGTTTTTTAACATACCCCTCAAAATAGGTAAAAATATATATCTCTACACTATAAGGGGGTATAATACATATCCGCACTACCCACGAGCACACGTGGAATATGCGGACATGACACACACGAGCCCGTTCAGGTGTGTCAGATGCTCAGAACCAGCGTTGTCCGTTGGACTGAACCGCATCTCAGACACAGGGGAACCGCATTGCCGTCATTCTCTTCAAGCTTCAAATCCCTCCTGTCCGGTTCACAACCGCAGAGGGTACATGAACACCTTCTTTAACAAAAGGAAGGAAGGGAATGCACGCGAACGCACATCAGCAACCCTGTCTCCTGAACCTTCAAGAGCTACATCCGAACAACACACCCACTTCGAGCGAATGTGGTAATGCAAAACCACAGACACTCACGAGGAGCTACGGACATAACCATAGCTTCCGCAGAGTGGTTGCTACGGAAGAGCCAAGCTCACTCCACATCACCGAGCAATGCTACTTCAAGGCAAACTCGGTATTGGAGCGGGAAGGTAAGCGGCTACAAAACGAACGCAGATAGGCGCTCTAAACGAGCCTTTGTCGATCAGCAAGCGTCCGAACAGCGGTAACAAGTCTGCTTATGACTTTGTGTGCCCGCCTATGGGCCGGATGGAATAAGCAATGGTAGGCATACCCTTGCCTATGACCATGTTTATTTACCCATAGTACAAATATACATTGTTCGACCAAACATGGCCAACAATGACGCAACGAGGTAACCGCAAAGAACGTGCGGTTACTAGAGATCTATGACGACGAACACGAAAACCCAACAAAAAAGGGATCGTCGTCTCATGACTAGATGCTGAACATAGAGCTTGAGCAAAGCACTTACAAGCATCAACTACTTTTGATCCCAGTCTCAAAGATTGGTCCAAAAGTTTCTTTTCTTCTTCATGCACCAATTCAACAATTGGTATGAAGAAAAGACCACCTTTAAAGGATGGGAAACCTCTGCATACCTTCAAACCACCATCTCAGAGGTTGGTTCGAAGTTTGTGCAGCATTACTAACAAAGTCTCCAAGAGACCTTCGGCACAACAACAGGTGGCAAGCCACCTGGTGACATAAATCGGCTGAGAATTTCGCATCAGACGAGATTCCTTCACCGATACGGAAGAGGCGTCAGATAACCCTTCCAGACCTCCAGCTTGATTTACATACAGAAAAGACCACACATGGTCTAGGATCTTCTCCAGACTGCAAACTACCTTCCAAACCCCATAGTCCAGTACTCCTCCCACATACAACTTGTATGTGGCAGCAACACTAGACTGGGGGGACTTGAAGGGGTATGGTCCCAGATCTCGCGTCAGCATTGACCGCGAGTGACCATTACCCTTATCAAAACCCCCACTAGCTAACAACCTACTTGTGCCCATGCGGGAACGCGTCGGCACAAGGGTTGAATCCAATCTATCTAGTAACGAAGGAGGACTTACATGGAACATGAGAACGGTAGAGTGATGCGACATAGCATCACATCTGGTGTATGAAAACGGAAGTATTCACAGCGATGCGGCGTCGCACCGCATCCAGTGAACACTTCTATCAATACAAGAAAGCCTTACCTTAGGCATAGAAGAAGATGAACGCAACGGTGCGGCTGACACCGCACCATACGGGCATTTTCGTCACGACAAGGGATGCAGGCAAATAGTCTCCGCAGACGACGATGCGGCTAGCACCGCATCTCGCGTATTCCTTGATCACAAGTAGGAGACGCGGTAACTTCAGATGTTACCGCACGTAGCGATGCGGCTTGCACCGCATCCTATGCACTCAAACAAGTGGGACTGACACCACAGTGCAAGTGGCACCAATGGCAGTTACCTGTCAGAGCTACGTAAGCAATGGACTGACGTGGCGTAACCTCCACAACCGACAAGCCTGACACACCTGAAAAGGTGCAGCACGTCGTCAGTCCATCCATCATCATCCTCCTTCACTCCTCGGCTATAAATACCAACCCCAAACCAGGTTTGAGGTATCTCTTCACAACTCTCTCACTACGACTACTATCTTACTTTGCTTCCCAAGCAAACTACTGATTCTCACGCCGGAGAGTGGTAACAAGGAGCACCCCCCACCCCATCCTCCTTGTTACGAGTCACGGCTTGTTTCCTTGTGCAGGAGATCAACCACCGGTGATCCAGCCAGCGATCCTCGAGAGGAAGGGATTAACCCTTCTTGACGAGACCAGTGTGTTAACCCTGCCCGGTTAACCATTGTTTCATCAGTATCTAAACAATTTCTTTTTTCTTTCATTCTATAAAAATCCACCATATTTATATACTATCAATTTGAAACAACTGTATGCATGTTTGGTTGTAAGTTATGCTTAAGTGGTTGTACCTTAATCAAATATTGGTGTAAGTTGTGCTTAAGTGATTGTACCTTAATCAAATAATGGTTTCATTACCTTACCAAATTCAATCTGTTTTGTATGCATGTATTATTATAAATTGTTCTTAAGTGGTTGTATCCATTCAAAGTTGTGTTTTTTATTTGTAAATTATTATTTATAATAATCTAATTAATTTAACCAAAATCTTGTATAAATATAATTTGCAACATATTGATGCAATGGTTGTTGTAATGTATGCATTATGGTTTGTATGGGAATGATATATATTATATATAGATTTCGATGAACCTGTCAAACGGGAAAAAACAGACGCGGGTTCATCGTAACGCGCGAGTACTAGATCAACTTAGTTATTTTATTCTATGTTTTACGTTTCGGTTTAATTTCTTCGCATTAACACTGCAACTTCAGTGTCGGTGATCGCTGGCGGTAGTGTGACATTAGTGCTCGCCCCCGCCGCAACGCGGGGGTTGCTTAATACTAGTTATTGTTCATTTTTAATATTTTAACCAATATAATTTTGAAATTAGTGAAGTTTTTAAGTAAAAAATATAAGCGTATATAAAAAATTAATAATTAATTTCATATTAAATTTATTTGTTATTACATAATAACAAACTTTAATTAAAAAATAAGTATCCATAATTAAGTAGTAGAGTGAGGATATCAAATTAAAATTTTCTAGTTAAAGATATAATGTCATGTGGTATACTTTAACACTCCTCAATTGCATCTACGTGTCACATTACTCATTTTCCCCATTTCACTCCACCTTACCCAAAATAAATGGTTTAATCTCGTTAACTTCACCTGACCCTATGTTTTTGTGGTTTTTTACATTAAAAAGAAAAAAAATTAACTTTAATCTCTTAACATCATGTTAACAACCAACTCCTTAACACAAGTAGGGAGTGGTGTGCAACGTCAATTAACATGCCATATCATCTTTAACGCCTCATATTTTAAGATATACCCCAAGACCTAATAACTAAGTAGGAGAGAAAAGAGGGAAATCCAAAAGATAGATGTCTCCAATGAATGCCACGTGCTCCGTATAGATATAGGTACAATCCTTCAAACGATATTATTGGTTTTTTAACCAACTATCCCCACGATTTCTAAAAGATCATAACATTTTTCATACGTTAATACATACATACATATATATATATATATATATATATATATATATAGGGAGAAGATCATGCGAGAACCACCTATTATTGCGAGAACTAATGTGAACACAACCAAAAATGCCTAAAAATAGCTAAAAATCACACAAAAAAAAAATTTTAATATTTTTTATATAAAAATCGCTACTTTTCGAAGCCAAAAAAAATTAAAATTTATTTTTAAAAAAAAAAATTTTGGCCACTAAAAGTAGCGATTTGAGAATAAAAAATATTAAAAAAAATTTTTGATTTTTTTTTGATTATTTTTTAGATTTTTTTAGGTTTTTTGGGGGTTTAGTTTTTATCATTTTAGCTTGGGGGGGGGGGGTTAGGTTTTTGGGGGGTGGGGGAGGGGGGTTTAGGTTTTTTTTTTTGGGGGGAGGGTTAGGTTTTTTTTAGGTTTTTTGGGGTTTTAGTTTTTAGCATTTAGCTTGGGGGGGGTTAGGTTTTTTTTAGGGGGGGGGTGGGGGTTAGGTTTTTTTAGGTTGTGTTCACATTGGTTCTCGCGGTTCTCACAATAAGGGTGGTTCTCGCATGAGCCCCTCGATATATATATATATATATATATATATATATATATATATATATATATATATATATATATATATATATATATATATAGAGAGAGAGAGAGAGAGGTTAACGTACAAAATGGCTAAACGTACATTACGTACGCGATTGTATTTTCAACGTGCGATTTCATCCATCAACATGTTATTTGTAAAAAAAAACATATAACATGCGAAATTGAAATACACTCCATGCAAATTTGATAGACACACCAACATGCGATTTTGTCACACCCCAACCGATGGCGGAAACATCGGGATGAGACGAACAAATTGCTCAAAACTTCATAACAGTATGTGACAATATAATTTAAATTCAAATTTCAAAGCAATACTAAATTGTCATACAAAGATTCAAATAAGAACAACATTATTTCAAAACATAACATCAAATAAACGTTTAATCTAGACGTGTTTCTAAGTCCACCTAAATCTCGTTTGTTCACTTAGCATCATCTTGTCTATCAACCTGCAATATGTCTGAAAATATATCAACAAAAAGTTGGCGAGTATACAAGTTTTATAGATAGCATAATATAGAATAAAAATTGTTTAACGGCTCATATCCAACATGAAATACAATATGCAAGTTACTAATATGCTGAAACGGTGTACTATATGTTCAAACCCAAGTATGCAACACGTTAATTTTGCCTATCCCAAAGAATAACGGGAGGTTAACATGTTTAACTTAACAATACCCCAAGACTAATGGGCGGTGTGTTAATCCTATAGCGCTATAATTGTTAAGGTAGGCTAGCAAGGTTAATGAGCATATCTTGACACAAAGAGTTTACAAAGCATCCAAGTCTAACAAGCATCATATAGTTTCATGTCTAACATGGATAAAGTGTACATGGATAAAGTGTGATTAAAATAGTTTCAAGTGTTGTGTTTTTGTATATCATACATGTTGCACCCAAAGTGTTAAAAGTAAAATGGGATCCAGTATACTCACGGTTTTGCAAGCTTTCCGCTTGGTAATTACGCGAGTATTGTTGGTTGATTAGAGTGGAACACCGTGTCCTTCTACACGAAGAAACTTAGGTGAGTGAGTATTGGATGTTTAACGGAGGATTAAAGATTCGGAGTTTAAAATGTATGAAAAGTAGACATATGAGAAAGTAATCATCCATCACATAGTACTTGTTTTGACACTATAAAACTCAAAAGAGTTTAAATGTTTTCATGGGTCAAAATGCCCATTAGAATCGTAACAAGTACTATGGTCTTTAGATGATGTAACCTAATACTTTGACAAATAACCACTAGGTTATCATCTAGGGTTTAGTTACTTAGATAATATATAGGTTATATAGTATAGTATAGATTCTAGTCCATCAAATAATACAAGAACATCATATAAATCATGCATGAGGTAGGAAGATGAATCTTCCATTTAGGCACCTCTTTGGTATTCACCATTACACATGTTGTCATAGACAACAAGGAGGGTCACGAATATACAAATGAAGAATGAAATAACTACAAGCGAACTAAGAAAACATCAAGTGATGTGTGGATTTTCAAGTAGGATAGCCCAAGCTAACCTTATTATCATACAATCTTCAAGCTCTAAACTTGTTCGTCACTTGTGGGTTAAAACCCTATCCAAACAGAATGTTTGTGAGGATTAAACCTCTGGATTTACATGTCACAACCTTGTTTTTAAGCTCACATAACCATGGTTTCGATTTGTGGCATAAGGACATAGGAATGTGTTTGAGAAATCTCAATTTAAAGTGTGTTTAAACAAGAGTTTATACAAATCAGAAAGTTTATTGCACTTTGGAGCCTTTTATGGTGATGTTCCAGCCTTGGTTTTCCATGGAAAACCTGTGGAAACATACCTAAGGTTGTTCCAAGTGATTAGAAAGAAGAATCAATGAAAAAGAAAGAGTAGAAGTGAATATATGCTCACTTTAGTAACTTGTGACGAATCTGTCTTTGCTTCTGATTATCAGCTGAATTAAGAGTGATTTGAGAGTGTTTGAGTAAGTTGCAAAGTGGAAAAAGGGTGGAGGAGGCTTGGGTTTTATAGGGAAGGATTAGGGTAGAGTTTGGTGGCCATTAATGCAAGAAACACACTTTGAAAACACATAAACCCGCCAATCCATGAGCTGATACAATGTTTCTACGGATCCAACGTTGTCGCGGGCAGCGAGGCAGCAAGGACCCCAGGTCGCGGGCCCTAACCTGATCGCTTTTGTTTGATTTTTTTACATATTAGGCCCTTGTACCTTCTTATTTTGATGTTATAAGTAGAATTAGGGTGTTTTAAGCACAAAGGATTATGATCAAGGGTATGTTCTGTAATTTAATCATAAAAACAAATATAAAGTAAGTGTAAATAAGTTTGTTCGTCGAGATGAAGTTCGTATACGCATAAATTGAGCATATAATCACGTATTTGCAACTTTGACATATTTTGCACGAAGTATGAATAAAGTATCACATGTTAAATCAATCCAAGGGTATGAACAATTATGAAATGTGTATAATACATGAATGTAAAGAAATACGAAATTTTATTATGATCCAAGTCTCGGATTTTACAACGATTACAACGGAAAGGTGATTACAAGAACACAAGACTTCCAAATATAGAAATACAAGCAACGTCTTTCTAATTATGGAAAGTATGAAAAAGCAGGGCGTTACAGATTTCATATATGGACACACTCCATGCGAAATTGAAAATACACATCAACATGCGATTTCATGTTTTTGTAACATGCGATTTTCATTTTTGGAAACATAACGTGCGATTTTTCCATCGCGTACGTAGCGCATGTTAAGGCATTGTGTACGATACACTTTTTCTATATGTATAAAGTTACACCATTAAAACCAAAATTTATTCTCTTATATAGGTATAGTATTATTATAGTTTTTTTAAATTTAAAAAGTTAACATGTTACGTGATTACAAGTGTTTGTGTTCCCCAACGTATCGCACTAATACTCATTAAGTATATATAAATACATAAGCACATATATCAATGCTAAGGCATAACAATTAACGATAGGTAAGTTGAATAAGCGGCTTGTATCTAGACCTATGACAATGCAAATAAGGAGTGAAATGAACCATTCATAACTCATAAAAATAATTAAAATAATATTACAAAACTGCCTTGATAGCATATGAAAATTAGATAGGTTTCTTACACACTTCGTAATTTATCATATACTCTAAATTAATATTTTTAAATATATATTTTAAAAATAAATCTCAAATTTAATGTAATAAGCTATTAAAAATGGAGACTAAAAATTAATGATCCATGTAAGTTTACTAATATACCGTTACAATCACTATAAATACAAATATTATATAAAGCAAAATTAAACATTCTTATTGGTTGAAATTTCTTCTTTTTTTCTTTTTACAAAGATTTTGTTCTTAATTGAACCTTCATTATATATATATATATATATATATATATATATATATATATATATATATATATATATATATATATAGGGTAGGGTTCTAGAATGAACACTAGGTTGAAAGTGAACTGTGTGAACTAATCTGGGCCATTGGATTACATTATCTAGAGATTTTTAAACAATGGCAAGATTGTAATTATAATGTTGTAACTTTCCTTTAAAATAATTGACAGAAGGGTATTTGCGTCTTTTGTAAATTGCATTTATTAAATAATATAATCAAAATCCTTAAAATCTCGCTAGTTTCCGTATATACAAGATACACAACTGTTAGTGTATACACATGTGTACAGTCTCGCTAGTATCAGTTTATACAAGATACACAGGTGTTAGTTTATACACATGTGTACAGTCTCGCTAACTATCAGTTTATACAAAATACACAGCTGTTAGTTTATACACATGTGTACAGTCTTTTATACATCTGTGTATTATATTCAGAAATGGTTACATATGTGTATATTAACAACATATAATATATTATGCATGCACACGAGTAGATTCATATAAAAATTATGAAATTAAGGAAAACGAAACATATCACATGTATGCAAAAATAAATAACTTGAGTTAATTACATAGTTAGTCCCTGTGGTTTACACAAAGTAACATACTTAGGTACTAATAGTTTAAAATCACATTCTAGGGTATTAACTTTTCATTTTGTAACGTTTGGATGTATTAACGTTATTTGTAGGTTTAAAATCACATTCTGTTAGTACCTAAGTATGTTATTTTGTGCAAACCACAGGGACTAACTATGTTAATACCCTAGAAGTTAATACCTCCAAACGTTACAAATGAAAAATAAATACCCTAGAATGTGATTTTAAACTATTTGTACCTAAGTATGTTACTTTGTGCAAACCACAGGGACTAACTATGTAATTAACTATAAATAACTTCATCACATATTCAAAAAAAAGGTAATGCCCAAAAATAATTATTACAATTTCAATCTCAGAGAAATTTTTTAATATTTATTGAAAATTATAAAAAGTTAAAAACAATGTATTATGATATCTATATATACAGATAATAAAAGAAAAACAATATTCAAGTTAAAATTAAAACAAAATCTATAGATAAAGAAATGATGGAGAAATAATTAAAAATGAGAGAGAGAGTGTGTGAGAGTTAAGAGATGAGAAAATTAAGGGGATTTTAATTAAACATACTTGGCTAATGTCAATCTTACCCTTTTAATCTAAAAGATGATCAAGGGCCAAGATTAGTTCACCCAGTTCACTCTCAAAAAGTGTGGTATCTTTTAGACTGCTTTTACTAGTTTAGGGGTAATAGTGTCTTTTTATTATATTTAAATAAAGGAACTGTATCTCATAACAAGTAAACACCTGGCAACTTCCATAATTCTCGCCCATTTCCATCCAAAGTCGAAGATACATAACAAAATCAAAATGCTTCGATTGTTTTACAAACGTAATCAACTTCATCTTCCTTGTTATTGTGTTTTATCGGTAATCGCATGATATGAAGCCAATTGTAATGCATGTTTATTACACCATACGAAGAACATCTACTTGTATGCAGGTGTAAAACATCATGCGAAGAACATCTACTAGAATACATGTGTAAAACACCATGAATGTAGGTGTAAAACACCATACGAAAAATATCTACTAGAATGCAGGTTTAAAACACTATACGAAGAACATCTACTAGAATGCGGGTGTAAAACACTATACAAAGAACATATAGTGGAATGCAGGTTTAAAACACCATACGAAGAACATCTACTGGAACGCAGGTTTAAAACACCATAAATGCAGGTTTAAAACATCATACGAACAACATCTACTGGAATGCAGGTGTAAAACACCACACATTTACCTACATCGCCTTAACTCATTTGACGCTTGTTTGGAATGAAAGAAAACTCGAAGATTGTAGAGAAATAACCCTTGCTCTAATTAGATTATTAATGTTGATGAAGATGAGGAAGATCAGTTATTGATCATGATGATATCACGTAAAACAAATAAAATTCTATCTCCTAAAATTACTCCTAAAGAGGTTACATGAGATTTTATCTTTTAGTTAGTTTTTTGAAATTAATTAGTTAATTACCATAATACCCTTAATGACTAAATTTAATTGATGCCACGTGTCGCCACCACAATATTTCTT
This sequence comes from Helianthus annuus, assembly GCF_002127325.2. Lineage (NCBI taxonomy): Eukaryota > Viridiplantae > Streptophyta > Magnoliopsida > Asterales > Asteraceae > Helianthus > Helianthus annuus. The sequence continues at coordinate 181,121,116 of NC_035448.2, read as the reverse complement.
ATACTTCTCACACACTTCATCCTTTTTACAGAAACCTTTACCTATGTCTATATTTATATATACTGTATTATAAGTTATAACACATATAAGGAATAAAAAAATACTTTTACATATTTAAGTTTAAGTACCATTAACTTTTAAAACATATGATATAATCCTTAAAAAGATATAGTTGATTTTCTATCCAATTAAGCGCACGATTAAAAAAATCATAGCCTTTTACGTATGTTATTTTTTTTTTTTAAAGTTACACCAATAAAATGAATTTTTTATTCTCTTTAATTTAGGTATAGTATTTTATAGTTTTTTTTTTAATTTTACAAAATTAACATATTATGTGATAAAGAGTGAAAAGAACCATCCATAACTCATAAAAATAAGCATCATAAAATATCTTCGTTAATGTAGTTTTTTATTTATATATTAATTAAGTTTAGGAGTATTGATTATTTTGACTCAAAAATTAATATTTTCGGTTATATATTTATTTCATCTAACCATGGCAAATTTTTTTAATTCATAATAATATTTCTTTCGTTTGAGTTATATTTAAAAATTTGTTAAAACGTATCTTGTCTTCCCACTACATTTATGATGCTGATTTTGAAAATGTGGAATATGCCCATTATAAATAAATGCGGACCATAAAAATATATTAAAAATGTTATATACAACAAATTTTTTTAGCGGGCCGTCTGGTATACTCTAATACCCATAGGTGTTAATCCTACTTGGCATCCATTAACAGTTGTCATACCGCTCCTGGAGAGTGTTAAGGGGCATTAAAAGTTTCACGTGTTAAGATGTTAACTAGGAGAGAGAGTCAAGGAATCAAGCATAGGAACATTTGCACTCACACAACATGCTATATATATGTATTTTAATTAATTTAAGGGTGTTAATGGGGGTTAAACGAATTCCTTGGTATGAGATGAAGTGAAAAAGGGTCAAGTGGATGATGTAGCGCCTACGTGTAGTTAAAGGACGTGAAAGTATACCCCATGGCCTAATAAAAATTACACATTTATATCTTTGTATACATGGATGAGAAAAATAAATGAAACATAATGGAGTATACATGTAAAATTACTTTCTTTATTTAATTTTAGAGTAAAATGCACGGATAGGTCCTGTGGTTTTGCAAAATAACACCTATAGTCCCAAACTTTGGAAATTACACCGGTGCTCCCTGTGGTTTGACAATTTGTTACTCGAATAGTCACTGAAGTGGATGACGGTTAGTTTTCTCCGTGAAGTGGATGTGAAATGACAAATTTACCCTTCATCTTCTCCACTCTATAAAAATAAAACAACCCCACCCACCCCCACCTTTCTCTCTTTCCCCCACCATTAACCACCAACCACCCACCCACCTCCCACCTACACCACTTCACACTAAAAGCAAAAACCTCAAATTCAAGGGTTTGACACATCTATAAAAGCTCTCGGTTTGAATTTATGCTTACAATATTTGTATGATTCATGTAAGTATATATTCTTTTAATTCTCTTTGTATGTACATATATATCACTGGTGTCAACGACATATATATCGCTGGCTTTTTTTTTACCAAAAAATCAGATTGCAATGCTTAATTAAAATACAGGGGTTGAAGTTATAATTAGAGAACATAACTTTTTGTATGACCAGTTTGACTGATTATCAACAAAACTACTCTATCTTGACATATACAATGGTTTTGTTCAAATTCAAGAGAATCTTTATTTTTCTGTTTTCACATATTGCATCAACAGAAGGATGTTATTAAGCCTTGGGTCTCCGGTTGACTGTAACATCCTGTGGTGTAGGTAGGAGGTGGGTTGTGGTTAATGGTTAATGGTGGGGGAACAGAGAGAAAGGTGGGGGGGGGGTGTGGGGTGGGTGGTTGGGGTTGGGGTTGGGTTGTTTTGTTTTTATAGAGTGGAGAAGATGAAGAGTAAATTTGTCATTTCACATCCACTTAACGGAGGAAACTAACCGTTGTCCCTTTAAGGGACTATCCGAGTAACAAACTGTTAAACCACATGGAGTATCGGTGTAATTTTCAAAAGTTGAGGACTATAGGTGTTATTTTGCAAAACCACAGGGGCTATCCATGCATTTTACTCTTAATTTTATATTTTGTTGTAACTATGTTACTTAGGGTGAGGGGTGCTCATCTAAGAGGTGAGTCCCCTCTCTTACGCCCAACCAATCCTCGTGTGCCACGTCAACTCCCCTCTTAAACTCCCCTAACACTCTAAATTGATGGCGGCACTCCCCTCTTAGGTGAATTGGTTTTTTTTTTTAAAAAAAAAAAAAAAGAAGAAGAAAAGCATTGATTGGTCAAGCTCTCCCTCTCTCCTCCCTCACTCCTCCCCTCTCTTCGGCATCTCCCCACCGGTTCTCTCTCCTCTCTCTAACTCACCTCATTGTTGACAATGCTCACCTAATAGGTGACTTGAGTCACCTAAGGGGTCACCGAAGGGTGCCCCAGACACCCTTATAGATGCAGACAAAATCATGATGGGAAATGTTCACGTGTGGCATGGACTGGAGACATGTGAAAAACAAAAGGAACCTTTCTTGGTTTTTATTTTTTTATTTTAATGTTTAATCTTTTATTGTTTCCATTTCTTTACAAGTATATGAAATGTTTCTAGTAGCATACGCCATCATTCCTTTTCGCTCATTAACATACACTAATTTCTACAGCATACAAAAGGGTAATTAAGTTTTAGATTGTTCCACTAAAATCACTTATTCTTTTTTTTTTTCTTTTAAAGTCACTTAAATTTTATATTTGTTCCACTTTGCGTAATTTATAACTTTTCAGGTTACCTTGATAATGTGTCAGATCAAGTTATTTTTTACATTTTCATAAAAAAACAAAAAATAAAAGAACCCTTCCTTTTCTTCTTCACATGTCATCGGCCACGCAACAACCATTTTTCAGCCGCTTCCCCGACTTCCATATCTTCATCTTCCGCACTAGATTGTTGTTTCTGACTCTAGTATAGCAATTGTTCCCAACACATTTCCCACTCATCTCGTCAACTTCTACCGTTATTAAGTTACAGGTCAGCGGAAATCGTGTTGGAGAAACCAAGCTTTTCTTTCAGTTGGAGATTACGCTTTCGATTCCAACCCTGATGAGTAGGGACGATGATTTGTCACTGGAAGTTGGGTGGGTGAGACGGTGATGCGTATCCGGAACTTGGTGTCGTGACCAAGCTAGGGCGGACCCAAGCTTTGGCTTGGGTGGGTAGGCACCCCCCTTGAAAACAAAATTTAGTGTATTTTCGAGGTAAAAATTCCTGACTGCACTTCTTGAAAATTTGGTTAAACCCTTCGTTCGTACCCTAAAAAATAATTCATGAGCCCGCCACTGGTCGTGATTTGTGAGAAGAAGAAGAAAAGATGTGGTGATTTTGTTTTGTTATTTTTTATTTCAAACCCAGTGGGTTTATTTAATTATTATTTTACCTTTTTAATGTTAAGCCTAAGTATTAGTAATTGAAAATACTGACACCTCATCAAAATAATTTGGTAACCTGATAATTGCATAAGATTAGAACGATAAATTAATGCTGAGTGATTTTAGATAGACAAAAAAAGTTTAAATGGCTTTAATAGAAAAAATTTAAATACTGACACCTCATCAAAATAACCCGGTAACCTGATAATTGCATAAGATTAGAACGAGTGATTATCAGGTTACCGCTTTTGTATCCTGAAATATATAGTATTTCATATCTTCTAAAGTTTCTTTCCGAAATTCATTTTTCAATCATTAATCTTACCATGTTAATATGATTGACGTGATTCATTATCTTTTAGTTTAATATTCCATAAATTTCAATCCTTTCAATTTAATTAAAGATGTGACCTCTGAAATTAAATTGTTGGTTTGGAAGCAAATATTACTATAATAATTTTAATAAAGCTGAAGTCCAACTAATATGTAAACCGCAAACGAGGTGGTCCTTACTCCTTATCACCTTGCTCAAATCCTCCCTTCAAACAAAAGGAACCCCTCTCTCTATCTCTCTCTCTGTATATATAATTTGCGACACATTGTGTGGTGCAATTGGCGCTGATGGGTGGTGGGATTGGAACAAGATGTTGGTGTGCAATTATCCTTTTTGCACTTGCGTCGGGACCGACAACATACGGTGATGAGTGTGATCTGTACCAAGGAAACTGGGTGTACGACGAGTCGTATCCCTTGTATGATTCATCAGAATGTCCGCACATTCGAAAGGAATACGACTGCATCAAAAACGGCCGCCCCGATCTAAATTATCTCAAATTCAGATGGCAACCCACCAATTGCAACCTGCCCAGGTATACTATATTGACCCCTTCTCTTTCATAACATACAATATACAAACATCGCATGTACATATAGAGGTTAAACAGACATAGATACGTGTATAAATCAATGTTGGATGTTGTCTGTTATAGTCATAGTTCAAACACATGACTATCTCTTCTCTTTCTTCACGTTCCGGAATGTCATAGTATTCACGTGTAACGTTTCTCATTGATTAGTTTTATCTTCTTGTCACATTCCTAGAATATTGTGGGGTGATTGGTTATTTTTATTTATTTATTCTAGATTCTGGGAAATTGGGAATTATTTGAAAATTAATGTACGGTTAATTAACGTGTTTTGTAGACAACAAATCAAATATATTTTTATATTTAATGTTAAACCAAAATGCATCGAAGATGATACGTTAATATACGTTATATAGTTTTAGTAGTTGAATTATGCGTGTCAATATGAGAAAATTAAATAAACGTTTTATTTAAATACATAGAATGCTTAAATTATTGTTTCTTTAAAAACAAAATTTTTGAATTACTGACGGACCATTAAAGTATTATCGTCGTACCAGCGGAACCATCCGATCATATCAATCTCCATTAGACAATAATGTCTATATACCAATTTAGGATGAAACCCAAAAAAAATTGAGAAAAAACCTTTGTGAGAATCGAACGCGGAACCTAATGGTCCTAAGCCCTATCCCGACCGGCCGACCCTATTAACAGTAGATGTGCGCATGAATTTGGCACCAAATATTATATTTGCTAATTATAATTAAATGTGTGTGTTAAATATATAATTAGATGTCTTAAAAAGTAGTGTACAAATAACTAATTTAAGAAGATACACAATAAAGTTAAATTAAAAATAGTATAATAGCCATTAAGTAATTTTTTTGAATACCGAAGTACTACATTATATATGTATTAATTTTTTTAATAGCAATGCTTACTCGTATTATTACATCAATATTTTTAATTTATTCACTATTGTCCAAGATTGAACCTAGAACTTCTATTTTAAGAAGCATATATATTTACCAAATGAGTTAGCGCTACATCAACTGTATGTATTATTATTTAATAATAAATAATGTTACTTTGTTAGTGAAATTAAGTTTTTAACGAAAAGTATCATTAAATTTTAACACCTTTGCATCTTCAATAGTCAATTAATATCATATTTATGGGTGTTTGGGTTTCCATCTTAATTTGTATTCATATAAATATAATAAAGATATTTATAACTCAAATATTACAATAACTCTACTCTTAAATTAAATCAATTATTAATCTTTTAATATACCAAATACGAATTGAACTCGGGTATTTTCCCTATAAAATAAAAGTCTCTACCACCCAGTTGTCAGTTTTACTGGAATGACAGTATAGATAAAGATAACGTTTATCTGAAGTAAATACAACTCGTTAAGGGTGTTTCATAGTTTTTTTTTTTTGGAAAAAAGCTTTCATTCACAAAACACCAAGACCGGACTTCAAATCGAAGACCGACGGCTCACACAACAATTACAACATATACAATGGAAAACGACACCAATCCTTCCAAACAACCCTATTACATTTTAATCTACTTTTAGCCCATAAAAACGTGATAGACTTTACACTCGCCACGATGTTTTCCACGTTAGGCCGCTTCCCATTAAAAATTGAATCATTCCTCGCTTTCCACATCGACCACATGGTGACAATGACAATCCCGTGCACAATCTTTTTCCCCTTCTTGCTTCCGTTCATCGACTTGTACACTTCTAACAGATCCTTAATCTCGAACGCATAAATCGGGTCTAAGCGGCACCATCTACCAATCCCATCCCAAACATTGGTAGCGATTAAACAATCGGACAAAACATGCATCACCGTTTCTTCATAACAATTACACCAGGGACATCTCGTATCCGTAATGCCAATATTTCGCTTGATTAACGCCGCTTTTGTTGGGATCCTATCCATTTCCGCACTCCACGCCATAATCAAACACTTCGTCGGAACCCACTTTAAGACAAAACATTCTTCGTACACCGACCGCTGCATTAGCATCTTTGTAAGCCCATTCGTGGTATATTCTGCTTCCAGATTACCATCCCAAAACCAAGTGTCCTGCCCCACTTCTATTCCTGCAGCAGCCACCATTTCGCACAAAGAAACCCATTGAATTAGCTCTTCTGTTTCCTGCATAATATCAATCCATTCGGCTATGATAACCCGTTGATTATTAACAATTTTTGTACGTTCCGATATCCAGCAAGCTTTTTTATTTTCCAGGCGATAAAGAAGAGGGAATTTAACCTTCAGAGTGCAATCGCCTATCCAAACGTCCAGCCAAAACCGTACCGAGTTTCCATCCCGAACTCTAGGTCTAATAAACGAGTACAACGGAACTTCATTCACCTTTAGACCAGCCACTACTTTAACAATCGCTTTCCAGTTACCAGCCACGTACTTGTTGATCGGAAGAAAACTTTTATAGAAAACTTTTACCCACCGTTGTTATTCCACCATGACGGCGACTAACCGGAAGCCTATTCCGGTTGAAATCCAGGCAAGAATAACAAATTTTTTTGTGAACAATCTTCCAGACATATGTAGTGGGGTAGACGTGGCGACTGCATTGAGAGGTATGGGTACGATTTTCGACATCTACATTGCACGTAAAAGAAATAAGGAAGGAAAGAGATTTGGTTTCGTATCGTTTTTGGATGTGAAAGATCGAAGGGAGATGTTGGGGTCACTTTCAGAGGTAAGAATGGGCAATTTCAAACTCAAGTTCAATGTTGCAAGATTTGTTCTCGAAGATGGGGAGATCAACCAAATGAGAAAGGATTCTTATCATTACCGACCTAAGGTGAGGAATGGGACGGGTCCAACTATTCAGATTCCGGATATGAAGGGGTCGTGTGTAAACAATGTATCCTTCAATGAGGCATCCACAGGGGTTTTCATAGGTAAAACGGTGGTGGTGGACGATGGTTTGGTTGCGTTTAGTGATCTGCATGGGAGGGCCATTTTCGTAAGGTTGAAGTCTTTATATGTTTTACAAAACATAATTGGCATTTTGAAAGAGATGAAGTTGGGAGAAGGGAGAGTTAGATGTTTGGGGGGCTTGTCCGTTTTGATTGAGTTTAAGTCGAAGGAACATGCTTCTATGGCAAAGGATGAAATGATTGGCAGGAAGGAGGAGTTTGATTGTCCTTTGATCTGGGAAGGGCAAACTGTTCCTTTTGAGAGGGTGGCATGGCTCAAAATTAGTGGATTGCCATTGTGTATTACGGATGACAAAGTTTTGAATGACATTGGTAGTCTCTTCGGAGTGGTGGTCAAAGAAGCACGGGTGGATAGACTGGCATGTGATTCGTCTTTTCATTTCATTGGAGTGATTGTTAATAATGGCAGGATTATCCATGAAGCGGCATGTGTTCGATGGAGAGGTTCGTCTTACAAAGTATGGGTGTCGGAGATCGATAAGGAATGGACTGGGGATTTCGTTCTTGGCAGTAAGTCGGAAAATGGATGGAACGTGGATGAGGAGATGAATGAACAGTCGTCGGAGGCGTTGGAGGAACCGGAGTCAACGCCGGTGAAAGTCTCGTCACCGGTAACGAATATTACGCCTAATAAGGAAATTCTTAATGGAGAAATTATGGCAGATTCGGTTTCTTTTGATAGGGTGGAAAAGTCAACTGATCAGTTTCAAAAAGAAGGGGATTTTGGGAGTAGGGAGTTTTTCTCGGGGGGGGGGGGGGGGGAATTTAGCAAATAATCAATCTGTTGCTAAATCTCTTAAGAGATAAAAGTTTAAATCTTTTGCGAACTTGGGTTTGGACTCTTATGGGGGGGGGTCATCTAGTGGAAACAACAGGCCCAATAAGGAGTCAAAAAAATGGGATGAGGATATTTTTGGGCTAGAGCCTTTAATATGTGCTGGGAATGAATTTGATAGACACTTGACAAATAAAGGCCTGGTTATTGTTGCTAATAATTTCACTGGTCTTGAGTCACTACCTGTAGAAGAAGAATGTGAAGAGATTCAAACTAAAAAGGATGATGAAGTGGTCTCCGAGAAGTTTGATAGGCAGGTAGAGGATGGAGGGACAGTTGGGAGTAAGTCTGTTGATGAAGGAAATGTACAGAAGATTATTGCTGACTCTCAACAACCGGATGAGGTAGGATCTTCAAGACTTGATTTGGGGGATAAAGAAGATTCGTTTAATATGGAGAAGGAGGTATCATGCACAGTTACAATGGGTCGTAAGATGGGTGTAGAACTCCAAGATTTTCAAGAATTGATTCGGGATTCTATTGCAAAAGAAGGAGTACAAAAGGTTAGATCATGAATTGTTTAAGTTTAAACATAAGAGGCATGGGAGTGGATGGGAAGGGTGCTTGGGTAAAAGATCTTAGACAGAAACATGAGGTGGGTTTTTTAGTGTTGCAAGAAACCAAGATGCAAGGGCTGACTAGTAGTTTTCTGGAACATTTCTGGGGTAGAGATAGCTTCGGTTTTGATTTCGTAGATCCTACGGGTCTTTCCGGAGGTCTGGTCTCGATGTGGGATAATAAATGTTTTGTTAAAGAGTTGGTTATAAAAAATCGGAACTTCTTGTTCGTGGGTGGTCGTTTGAAGGAGAATAACATGAAGCTGAACGTGGTGAATGTTTATGGTCCTAAAACTAGAAGTCAAAAACTGGTGGTTTGGCAGGTGCTGAGAAATCTTATGGAGGGGAATGAAGGAAATTGGATTTTCTTGGGTGATTTTAACACGGTCAGGAGTTCGGATGAACGAAAAAATACTAGATTTAATGAAGCAATGGCTAAGGATTTTAACGAGTTCATTGATGAAAGAGGTTTGGTGGAGTACCCGATGTTAGGGAGGAGTTTTACTTTTCTTGCAGGTAAAGGAAGGGGAGACAAGCAAAGCAAGATAGGTAGAATTTTGGTTTGTAATGAGTTGTTTAATGCTTGGCAGAACGCTTCTCTCCGTGCTCTTCCGAGGGGTTTTTCGGATCATTGTCCGTTACTTCTTCATATGGTAACGAAAAACTTTGGCCCCAAACCCTTTCGGTGGTTTAATTCTTGGATTGACAAAGAAGGGTGTGTTGATTTGGTGAAGAATACTTTGAGTAACAACATGGGGAGTGGATCGGCGCAAACTATTTTTTCTCGAAATTGAAAAAACTTGCTGTTGAGTTAAGGAAGTGGTGGGAGGAAACTTCAAAAAAGGAAAAGATGGAATATGTAGAGTGTTGCGAAGAGGTGGATAAGATGGAAAAATGTTTGGAAGATAGAAGCTTAACTGAAGAAGAGTGTTGGATATTGGAGGAGTGTAGAAACCGAATTAACGAGATAAACGAGGCTAAGAATAAGGATCTAAAACAACGCTCTCGGGTCAAGTGGGCATCTTTGGGGGATGATAATACAGGGTTTTTTCATAGGGTGATTAATGGTAGGAGATCGACCAACGCTATTCCGGGGTTAGAAGTTAATGGGGTTTGGACCGAGAAACCGACTATAGTTAAGAGAGAAGTGTTGAGACATTTTCGAAGTATGTTCAGTGAGGGGTGTAGTAACAGGCCGAAAGTCCACCTTGATGAAATTAAAACGGTGCCGTTTACTTTGGGGGAAGAGTTGGTTCAACCTTTTAGTAAGGAAGAAATAAAAACGGCGGTGTTCGAATGTGGGAAGGACAAGGCGCCCGGGCCAGATGGTTTTAATTTTCACTTTGTGCAGGTTTTTTGGGACGAGTTGGAAGGCGATTTTATAAAGATATTGGACGAGTTCTTTAATACCGGGGTTCTTAGCCCGGAGTGTAGCACATCCTTTATTACTTTGGTGCCTAAATGCAAAAATCCAACAAGTATGAAGGAATAATGTCCAATTAATTTGATTGGTACGGTTAGTAAGGTGATATCCAAAATCTTGGCGCTTCGTATCAAGAAGGTGATGGGAGAGGTGATCTCGGATACGCAATCCGCTTTTTTAAAGGAGAGGTATATTCTAGATGGTCCCCTTATTTTAAATGAAGTTGTGGCTTGGTTGAAGCATAAATCCAAAAAGGCATTTTTATTAAAAATTGATTTTGAGAAGGCGTACGATAATGTTAATTGGGGTTTTTTAATTTCGGTGATGGAACAAATGCATTTTCCTCCTAGATGGTGTTTGTGGGTGTGGGGTATTCTTAAATCGGCTCGCTCGGCAGTATTGGTTAATGGGTCTCCAACGTATGAGTTTACTTGTAAAAAAGGGCTTAGACAAGGTGACCCGTTATCCCCGTTTTTGTTTTTGATAGTTATGGAAGCACTCTCTCTCATGATTAAAAAGGCGGTTTTGGGAGGAGATTTTAAAGGTATTAAGCTTGACAAAGATGGTATGGTTATTTCTCATATGTTCTATGCCGATGATGCACTTATTCTAGGAGATTGGTCTAATGTGAATATGGTGAATTTGGCTAGAATATTGAGATGTTTTCACATTTGCCCGGGTTTAAAAATTAACATCTCAAAGTCAAACTTGTATGGGGTGGGAACTAGTAGTGTGGAAACGGACACTATGGCTTTAACATTGGGATGTAAAAGAGAAGAGTTGCCTTGTGATTACTTGGGTGTAAAAGTAGGTGCAAATATGAATAGAGTGGCTAGTTGGAAGAAAGTGATTGAGGTGTTTGAGGCTAAACTAGCTATTTGGAAGGCTAGATTGTTATCTATTGGAGGTCGAGTGACGCTTATTAAAGCGGTGCTTGAAAGTCTTCCAATCTATTACTTTTCATTGTATAAGGCGTCAAAAAAAGTTGTTGATACTTTGAAAAAAATAATGAAGAAGTTCTTGTGGTCGAGTACGAATGTTGGTAGCAAGATCCATTGGGTTAGTTGGGCTCGTGTCACTACTCCGAAGAAGTTAGGAGGGTTGGGGATAAAAAAAACTAGAGGATGTTAATGATGCTTTGATTTTTAAATGGGCTTGGAGATTCCGTGCTAATAAAGTGTCGTTATGGAAAAGGGTGGTTGAGACGTGTCACAAGAGCAATAATATGTGTTTCATAGTTGACATTTATTTTTAAAAAGTACATCAATCTTAAGAAATTATAAGAAAACCCAACTTATTATTTTTTGCAAATTAACATTGCAGGTTCAATGCCGAGGAATTCTTAACAAAAATGAGCGGAAAGAAAATAATGTACATCGGAGATTCAGTAAGCGAAAATCAATGGCAATCGATGATGTGTCTTCTTCGTACTTCTTTGCCGCCGCAATCTATTATCAATGAACATACAGCCAAGTCAACAACAACTGTCACATTTGAGGTTATCAGTCATTTTCTATTTTATTTTACAATGTTCTAAAGATCACAAAATAATTATTATTTCAATCTGTAGGATTATGGAGTTTCGATTTCAGTTTTCTTGTCTCACTACTTGGTTGACATTGTGGAGGAGGACATCGGTCGTGTTTTGAAACTAGATTCCATAACAAACGGAGATGTATGGAAGGAGAACGACGTTTTGATCTTTAATACTTGGCTTTGGTGGTATCGTCGAGGAGAAAAACAACCGTGAGTATCATAATTATATATTTTACTACTAGAAAATTGACTTTTTGTGACAAAATAAATCACTAACAAACTTATACATCGGTGATTACTGATTATTGACGGATAGTTCAAACCATAAAATACATTTTATAATATTTGTCAATAATCTCTCAATCATCTATGGCGGGTTGTCGTTGATCGATCAGTGAATTTGTCATGGCTTTCTAGCCAAGAACCCTAATGGTAATCCGTCGGTGGTATTTCAGTTAGTAATCATATCCTTGGGTGATTTTTGTTCTGTACCCATAAGCCTTCACCGAGTGGCCACGAGTAACGGCTTCATCGGTTGCTTAAGATCTTTTGATTTGTAGTGTATGAGTCTATATAACTAGAAATAGTTTATTGATGGACATTATAATTTGATGCAGATGGGATTATATTCAAATAGGTACGAACATTACAAAGGACATGGACAGAATGGTTGCTTTTCAAGAGGGTTTAAACACATGGGCGAATTGGGTCAATTCGGAAATAGACACCGAGAAAACCATAGTGTTTTTCCAAGGAGTCTCTCCATCTCATTACAAGTAAGTATGTTTATCTACTCTATTATGACGACTCTCACACACATCTCTAATGACCCGCAATGTTTGGTTTGTAACCCGTCTTTGTTTTTCCAACTAATTAACTATCTTATAATACACTAAATGAGCCCATGTCCACTTTACCATAGTCAATAGGTTCATCATATACAAAATTTATAGTTTAGTGTTTAATTTAGATGGCTTCGAGTCAATTTTATGTTGAAGATGTGTGTAAATATTTAGCTAACCAGGTGAGTCTGGATCGTGGGTTGATACTATATATCAACCAAATTTGTAAAGGGTGTTTTTTTTTTTCAAAACTTAAACTGTTTATGTATTTATGTTAAAACTTAAAACGTTAAGAAATAAGTAAGTAGAATTTATGGTTTAAACACAAGTGATACATAGACATTTTGTTTCTAAGTGAATTTGAAATTTAAATATAGCGGGTATAAGGGAAAAAACTATCAGTTTTTAGATATCAAATTTAATAACTAAAAATCGATAAAATAAAGAATAATGGATTTTAGTAATCCTAACTATTGTCGTTACCCTGTAACGGTCCCAACTTAAAAAATAATAAGTAGTTGTCTCACCTTTTCATATACTGTAAACCAATGAACCTATAGTAAACCGGAAATGATAAGGTGAAAAAAAGAAATTAAAGTTATGTTCGTAAAGGTCCACTAGTTTACAATAAGTGAAAAGATGAGACCACCACTAGTTATTTTTTAAATTAAGACCATTGCCAGCCAACGACAAATAGTTTGGATTATTAAAATCTATTATTTCTAAAAATAACCAAAATCAAATGAGTATTTTTGTTACATTTACCTTTTATAGGACTTTTTTTGTTACATTTACATTTACATTTTGTTTACAATTGATAATTATATTATATTATATATTATATTATATATTATATTCAATACTTACAAAACACATGAAGGGCAATAGTGTCTGCCCCCTATTGGTTTAAATGGGCGGCAGAGTGAATAGTGTCAGGCAGCTGCCTGGCACTTCCTTATTGGCCCAACAAATTTACGATTTTATCTCGCATTAAAATTACGATTTTGCCATCTGTATAAAATTATGTTTTTGCTCCCACTTAAAAATAAATTTGCCCTTTTACTCCCAGCTAAAAATTTCGATTTTACCCCGTTTAAATTTACACTTTTGCCATTAGTTTTTTTTACTTAAAATTACGATTTTGTTATCAGTTCAAAATTATGTTTTTACCCCCACTTAAAAATAAATTTGCGTTTTTGCTCCCAGCTAAAAATTTTGATTTTGCCCTCGGTTTAAAATTTCGATTTTGCCTCGTTTAAATTTACACTTTTACCATTAGTTTTTTCCTTAAAATTACGATTTTGCCATCAGTTCAAAATTAAGTTTTTACCCCCCACTTAAAAATAAATGTAAGCTTTTGCTCCCAGCTAAAAATTTCAATTTTGCCCTCTGTTAAAAATTAAGATTTTGCCCCGTTTAAATTTAGAATTTGCCATTAGTTTTTTTTTTCTCACAGCCAAGTTACGATTTTTCCCCCAACTTAAATTTACATTTTCTCCATCGTTTTTGTTTGTTTTCCTGGTTAAATTACAATTTTGCCCCAGTGTAAATTTGCAGTCATGCCGCCAGGTGCCTGGCACTCCCCCATTGGTCCTTTTAATTTACGATTTCATCCCTGAATTAAAATTATCATCTCGCCCTTGGTTCAAAATTACGCTTTTCCCATCGTTTTATTTTTTTTAGCAAAACTATAAAAGTTTTTTGTTTAATTGGTTTACTCCATTTAATTTTTTTTTCGTGTCAAAAAGCTGCCTAACACTCGCTCATTAGTCCTGAAAAATTACAGCTTTGCCCTGAGCCGAAAATTACAGTCTTATCATCGTTTTATTTTTTTTCCTAGCAAAATTATAGTTGTGTCTTTTTAATTGATTAAAAATTATTCGGTCATCGTCCCGCAACGCGGGCGGGGTATCAACGAGTTATATATAATTTTCAACATATACATTTCACATGGCGGGAATAGTGGTTCGCAGCCATTGGCTGAAATGAGCGGTCGGCCCTTCCCTATTGGACCAACCAATTTATTATTTTACACACGCTTTAAAATTACGTTTTCGCCCTGGAATAGCGTTTCTCTGCCATTGGTTCAAATGGGCGGCGAGCAATACCAACTGGACCAACCAGTTTATTATTTTATACCCACTTTAAAATTACGCTTTTGACCCCCGTTAAAAAATACGGTTTTGCACCGGCTTCAAAATAAATTTTACCCTTTTGCCCCGAGCTAAAAAATACGATTTCGCCCTCGGTAAAAAAATTATGCTTTTACCCTCAGCCAAAATTACGTTTTCACCCCAGTTCAAAAATTTTGTTTTCCCCACGGCTCAAAATTATGATTTTACACCAGTTTATTATTTTATATGCACTTTAAATTTACGGTTTTGCGCACAGTTTAAAATTACATCTTTGCCCCCAGTTCAAAATATAATTATGCTTTTGCCCGCAGCTAAAATTTACGATTTTCCCCTTGGTTCAAAATTACGATATCACCCTCAATTCAAAAAAATGTTTTTGCCCCTAGTGCAAAATAAAAATATGGTTTTCCCCTATCTAAAAATTACGATTTTACTAAACAATAATATGACTTTGCCCCAGCTAAAAATCGTGTCAAGGAGCTGCCTAACACTCGCTCATTAGTCCTTACAAATTACTGTTTTGCCCTGAGCTCAAAATTACGATCTTGTCATCGTTTTACTTTTTCTTTCTAGCAAAATTATAGTACTGGTTTTTTTATTGGTTGAGAATTATTCAGCCACCGCCCCGCAACGCGGGCGGGACATCAACTAGTATAATACAATTTCTAACTTTTGTGAGTAGTGATTTGTTTTTTTTTTTTTTTTTGTTTTTTTTTTTGTTTTTTGTCTTTTTGTATTTTGTATAGTTTTATCCCTTAAATTTCAGCATTGACAACCCTTTAACTTTCTAAAGACTTTGTAATCGAGTTGTATCATTTTTATGTATGTGTGAGTATAAATTCAAGTTGATTTACGTTTCGATGTAAACTTTTCCAGAAATGAGGTGGGTCAAATGTAATACATTTTCGTGCTTATCATTATGTACGTTTTCAGTTGGTCTACGTTTGACGTAAAAATTTACAGAACGCCGCGACAACGCGCGAGACAATTTTCTAGTTACAACTGTTTATTAATTTGGGTGAGTTTTTCATCGAATTATTGACAATTGAAATCAAAATTTCTTCAGCGGGTCGGACTGGAATGAGCCTGGTGTGACAAATTGCGCTAAGGAAACGCTTCCAATGAACGGATCAACATACCCTGGTGGCGTACCTAGAGCCGAGATGGTGGTAGAGAAAGTACTAAGTGGTATCACAAAACCAGTGTCATTGCTCAACATAACAAGACTATCTCAATTAAGAAAAGATGCACATCCAAGCACATTTAATATTTTCGGAATGGATTGCACACATTGGTGTGTTGCTGGCCTTCCAGACACATGGAACTTACTTCTATATGCCGGTCTTGTTTGAACCACATTTTTGGTTCATATTAAATGTTCTCACATTTTTGTTTTGCAAGAAATAACAATCTATGGATATAATTATACTACTTCAATGATCATTTACAAAATATTTGAGGTTGCATCCATTTGGTAACATAACGCTTTGTATAGTTAGTAGAAAAAGACTTGAATTCACGGCTAATATATTATATGATCAGCGTCAAAGGCTACTTTGTACCATATATCACGATAATGAAAATCATAATTTTTAACAAACCTTATATTACAAAAAGTTTACTCTTCATATAAAATATAAAATAAGGGAAACTGTTTTGTAATAATCCCCTTGTAGACGTAATTGGCCATTGACAGTTTCACTTTTCAATATTCCCTTCCCAGTCCAACCTTTCACCTATTTGTCATCCATCGGTCCCCGTTAAAAAAACTTAACGGAGTTAAGTTTTTTTTCCGAATTACAAACAAATGTTTTAGGGCTTTTGATCAGAACGACGATACGAGTCGTTTGATGTAAAACTTACCTTGAAACGGCGCTCCAAACGACTTGATTTTTCTTAATTGAAAGTTTAAACACCCGAATTGAAGTACCCTTTTCGTCGTTTGGAGCACCGTTTCGAGGTAATTTTACATCAACCGACTCGTATCGTCGTTCTGATCAAAAGCCCTAAAACATTTGTTTATACTTCGGAAAAAAAAAGTTCGCTCCGTTAAGTTTTTTTAGTGGGGGACCGGTGGAGGAAAAATAGATGAAAGGTTGAACTGATATGGGGTATATTCAAAAGTGAGACTGTAAATGGCCAATAACGTCTACTAATGAATATTACAGACCAATTTCCCAAAAAAAGGGTCCTAATATTAACACATGGGAAAAACTTATTTACACATGGTGTATACGGGCCGTATAATGTTATACGGCTCGTATAGAATTTAAAAAACTAACAAAGTTTGTGCCAGCAGACTTTGTCAATTTTTTTAATTCCATACGGGCCGTATAACAGTATACGGCCCGTATATACCATGTGTAAATAATTTACTTGGTCGTATACAATGTATACGAACGATATATACGGGTCGTATACTGTTATACGGCCCGTATTCTTCGAAAATTAGATTTTTCTCAAAGTATTTAAGGGATTTAAGGTGCCAATCACACGAGACATTCTACAGTCGTGAGGTGGTCAAACCTTTCTAAAAGTAGAAAAACATAAAACATTAATAACTGACAAAGATTGAAGAACAAAAAGCCGCGTCGGTTTCAGAATAAAAGGAAGAGTGAGGCATTTGATGAGAGTTGTAAGGAGAAGCGTTGAAATCAAGGGACCCGTCATTACAACCACTTGTTTTCAACGGGGATCTCTCAATTGAATAGACAGACACTTGCTTCATAGGACTCACTTGAATCGTCTCGAAAGTACTGAACAACCGAAATAACAGCTTCGGTTTCATCAGCCTGTACCGAAGAAACCAAATTCGCAACAATGAGTCTGAGTCCATTGTTGTTCTTGAATGTTTCGAATCATCATAGAAGACGTGTTGGGTTCTTCTGCTAGTGGTCGGGCTTTCAATGCTCACACAGGGTGATAAACAACGCTGATATGAACACAAACCAACTACTTTATCTGGAGTTTATTCTCTTTAATCTATTAGAACGATCCTTGTTTTGTCACGTACATGCGTTTAATTCCCAACATACTTGTTTTGTCACATACATTTCGTAAGAAACTTTTCGTGCAGTGAACCTTCAGTTGTGTACGCAAATTCACCACCGGTTTCTACAGCACAAGCACATACACCGGTTTCCAGGTAGGGTTTAGAATGTTTGAAGGAATGTTGGTTTAATACCAACTCATCTTTAGTAGTGTTTGTTTGAGAACCTGATTCAGATAAACAACGGTTCTCCAATTCCAGAGTAAGCAAAGACACAACGGTTCTCCAATTCCAGATCAGTAATGAACGTTCAGTTGTGTACACAAATTCATCACCGGTTTCTACAGCACAAGCACATACACAGGGAGAATGTTCTCGAAATTGAAGGAAAAGAAAAAATGGTTGCTGATGTTTTTCACTATCAGGATTTTGTTGGTTTGTTTCCAGGTAGGGTTTAGAATTTTTGAAGTATTCTTGGTTCAATACCAACTCTTCTTTAGTAGTGTTTGTTTGAGAACCTTATTCAGATACACAACGGTATTTAACGTACACACCGCGTTCGAAGATCCTTGCATTAGACACAATTTGTTGGAATTTGTGGATCAACAGAAATAACTGAAATAACAGCTTCGGAATCTATTAACCCACAATTGGTTTGAATTTGTGGATCAACAAATGATTGGTTTAATACCAACTACTCGAAATCCCTTTCGTTTTTTAGATCGTTCTAATAGATTAAAGAGATAAACCATTATCACTTCCAGATTCGCTAATTCACTATTGGGTCTTAACGACATGATTAAAACCGCATCCGTTTTGTATACGGAAACGATGGCTATGGGAATGTCTCGAAAGAGGAGACTCACCGTTTTGCTTCATAGGACTCACTTGAATCGTCTCGAAAGTACTGAACAACCGAAATAACAGCTTCGGTTTCATCAGCCTGTACCGAAGAAACCAAATTCGTAATAATGAGTCTAAGTCCATTGTTTTATCTTGAGTCATCGGGAAAACTTTTCCTCAGGGGAGGGTGAGTAGTATGAGTCTGAGTCCATTATGGTTTAAATCATTGAAGATGTAATTGCAAGACTGTTTGTCGGGCTTCCAATGCTCACACAGAGTAAAAAACAACCCTTGATGTTGAAACCGGTTTTACCTCATGAAAAGGAAAGAAATAAATTTTTTTATAGAAACATTGGGATTCAAGGGTTTATGAGTCAAAGTTAACATTCAGAAAGCAGATGATTTGTACATGGTTCAATACCAACTCTTCTTTAGTAGTGTTTGTTTGAGAACATGATTCAGATACACAAATTCATCACCGGTTTCTGCAGCACAAACACATACACAGTTAGGGTTTAGAATGTTTGAAGTATTCGGATTTTGTTGGTTTGTCGGGTTGTATAACTACAATCCTTCCTACATTATTGAAAATTACTATATCACAAAGATTTGTTGAAAACCCAACTCTCTCTGTAGATAGGCTAAATTGCACTTTTCGTCCTTTATGTTTCAGGGTTTTTGCAGGCGCTGTCCTTTAAGTTTAAAAATAACACTCTATGTCCTTTATGTTTGCAACCTATAACAGGCGGTGTCCTTTCTCATAAACCCAGTTAACTTTTTTATGTTAAAACCCCTCACCTTAACAGCAGGGACCGTATGTGTAACTTTGTAAACATGTTGGACCTTTAATGTTAAAACCCCTTGTCTCTCCCATTTTTCTTTCGAAACAAACCCTAGCCTACTAGAAATATCCACAGCCGCACAACTCACTCTCTTCTCCCTCTCCATCAGATCCGGCGACCGGAGCCGGGTACGGCCGGCGCTCCAACGTCTGTTTCTTCTCCGACAAGCACCCCCGACTTCCACTTCGTCTTACAACCGCCACTCAGCCCCCAATTCTCTGATATCATCGCACACCTGCACACAATCTGAATCAAGAGAGAGTTAGAACGGGAGAGAAAGAGACAGAGCAGAACATGGGTGAGAGAGAGAACCGGAGAAGATGTGGGGTTTTACAAAGTTACACATATGGTCCCTGCTGTTAAGGAGTTTTACAAAGCTACACATGAGGGGTTTTAACATAAAAAAGTTAACTGAGTTTATGAGAAAGGACACCGCCTGTTATAGGTTGCAAACATAAAGGACATAGAGTGTAATTAAAGGACAGCGCCTGCAAAAACCCTGAAACATAAAGGACAAAAAGTGCAATTTAGCCCTATAGATATGACTGAGAGTGAGGGTTACTCTGTTATATACATCAACAAATGATTGGTATAATACCAACTGCTCGAAATCCCTTTCGTTTTTTGGATCGTTCTAATAGATTAAAGATAATAAACCAATTTTTACCATTTTTTACCATATGAATACGGGCCGTATACAATTATACGGCCCGTATACACAAAGTTAAAAAAAATTACCGGATCCTATACAATGTATACGATCATTGTATACGGGCCGTATACTATTATACAGATCGTATACTATGTGTAAAAATGATTGTATCAGACTCTTTCCCCCTCCTTTTCTCTCTCTGACAACCCTAGACCCAAACCACCGCAATCCACCATGATTATGTCTCTTCTAGCCAAAGAGAATGCAAAGCTTCATGCAGCCGAGGCCGCTTTGTTAAAAATAACAAAACCTAAAACTAGTGATACTGGCCCACAAGAGTTGAGCAAGAATTGGGTCTGTCGCATGATAGAAGATACATATCGTCCGTTCAAGTTGAGCTTCCTGATGCAACTTTTTTTGCGAAAGGAAATGAGAGATCAAAGGTTAAGGATGCTGAGAATTCTGCAGCTTCGGTGATGTTATAATTTCATTTCAATTAACTTCACTAGTCAGACAACTATTGTTGAGAACCTGGTTCTGATTTATACAATGCACGACATGTCTGTTAGTGGTTTCTGTTTGGGAACCACATATTTGCTTCAAGATTTACGTCTGATGTCTAAATTTGATCACATTTGACTTCATCTACCTGTGTTTTGAAAATAGGCCTTGTTCTTCGTTTTTTGGATCGTTCTAATAGATTAAAGATAATAAAACATTTTTTACCCTATTAATACGGGTCGTATACTGTTATACGGCCGTATACACCAAGTGAAAAAAATTTACCCAATCGTATACAATGTATACGATGCTTGTATATGGGCCGTATAATATTATACGGCTCGTATACTATGGGTAAAAATGGTAAAAAATAGTTTATTCTCTTTAATCTATTAGAACGATCCTTGTTTTCAAAGGACTCACTTGAATCGTCTTGGAAGTACTGAACAACAAAAATAACAGCTTTGGTTTCATTAAACGGCTTTGAACGAGTCTATAATACTTGTAATCCTCAACCGGCTTTGAAACCGGACGGAATATACGAAGAAACTGTCGGAATTTGTGGATTTCGGTTGGTTCAGAAACTTAACAAGAGAAGCAACAGAAGCAACTTGTTGGAATTTTTGGATTTCGGTTGGTTCAGACACAATTTGTTGGAATTTGTGGATTTCGGTTGGTTCAGATCTCTATTCGGTCATCTTTCCTCTCAATTGAATAGATAGACACTTGGTTCAAACTTTCAAAATTCAAATCAAACTAACACAAAGTATCTTGATATGGTTGGTGTAAAAGCTCACATTTTACTACATTGACCATGTCTTTTGACAAATCATCTGCTTCCTGAATCTGAATCTGAAAGTTAACTAGACCCCTCAAGTTGTCATTCATAACAACTAAGCATCTGGAGAAGAGTATGTTGATATAGGAGAGTTGATGCAATTTTCCAAGCATTTTAGAGAGACCTTTAAGTACGGATCCTACAGCTACATTTGGAATAAGAAGTCCAACAATATGAATGCACGTAATGAATTTAACAACTGGTCAAATCACACACTATAAAGTCTAAACTTATCGTGTGTTGTAGTTTTAATGAAGCAATGAAGATTGAATATGCAAACCGCATCCGTTTTGTATACGGAAACAGTGGCATGGGAAATACAAACCCGACACGTCTTCTGTGATGATTTGAACGATCCTTGTTTTGTCATGTACATGGAAAAACAAGGACCATTCACCTCTTTCAACCTACCAAAACATCGTAAACCCCTTCTTTTAATCTATTAGAACGATCCTTCTTTTGTCACGTACATGCATTTAATTCTCAAACATCAGCAACCATTTTTCCTTTTCCTTCTATTTCGAGAACATTCTCGCTAACATGAGAAACGAAAGAGATTTCGAGCAGTTGGTCGATGACATGATAGATAAAGATCTTGACACGATCATATCCATTTTCAAGTTTTAGACTAGATAGAAGACGTGTCGGGTTCTTCTGCTAGTGGTTTCTGTAACCAATTGAGAACCACATATTTGCTTCAAGATTTACGTCTGATGTCTAAGTTTGATCACATCTGACTTCATCTACATGTGTTTTGAAATAGGCTTTGTTCTTGGTTTAATGAAGTTACACGTAACATCTAGTTATCTTCAGATTTAAACAATGCACGCCTCAACTGAGATAACGGACATCCATCAAGCTCAAAAAGAAAACTTGTGTTTCCCATAGTCACAAACGATTGGGGTTTGTATTTCGCATAGCCACCGTTTCCGTAGTAAAAAACGGTTGCGGTTTGCACATTCAATCTTCAATACTTCATTAAAATACCACTAGTAGAAGAACCCGACACGTCTTCATGTTACGGAGAATGTTATAGAAATTGAAGGAAAAGGAAAAGATTTGTTGAAATCGAAGAAAAGAGTAAAAAAGATGACAACTTATTAAAAGTAGCAATCACCACCAATCATTTCCTGGTCAAATCACACAATATAAACTTTAAAGTTATCGTATGTTTGTAGTTTGGAAAGATGACCGAATAGAAATCTGAATAACAAACTGTAGAGAACTTGTTTGTGTCGGTTTGCAATCACCTCCAATCATTTCTTGGTCAAATCACACAATATAAAGTTTAAAGTTATCGTGTGTTGTAGTTTGGAAAGATGACCGAATAGAGATCTGAATAACAAACTGTGGAGAACTTGTTTGTGTCGGGTTCTTCTGCTAGTTATTCGGAATGTTTCGGATCATCACAGAAGACGTGTCGGGTTCTTCTGCTAGTGGTTTCTGTAACCAATCCATAATCACCCTTGGTAGTTATTCGGAATCGATAAATAACCAACACGAAGATCTTTAAGATCGCTAAGGTTTCCATCAACGGACTGATCGGTAACGTTACTCTAACTATGCTCCGATTTAAGCGGCGTGTTCCGATCAACGTTTATCGACATTGTTAAAGTTGATGAAGAGTTTAGAAACCCTAGAATGATTGTGTTTTTACTGGAAAAACTGTGATACCTGAAAAAACACCATTATATACGGCCCGTATACAGTTATATGGCCCGTATAAATTTAGTAACATCAAAAACCTCCCAAAATAAATCCATTGAGCCGTATACGTTTTACAAATCGTATTCAGATGTATACGACTCGTATAACTATATACGGGCCGTATATAATAAAATCAAAAAAACATTCTCTACGCATTTTCCTATTAAAAAACATTCTATATGGGCCGTATAATTGTATACGGCCCGTATACACTAGGGAGTGTGAGAATAAGATATAACGGGTGTGGGAAAAGGGGGGCCAAAAAATTGTAGTTTATTATTGTAAATAATATATGAAGGATATAACTTAAGGGTCATATCACAATAGTTGCAAAATAATTCATATGTTTAAACGTAGTCAAGACTCTTGTGACTTAAATGTCATATCACGGTGGCATATGAAAGATATAGCTTAAGTGTCATATCATGGCAATTACAAAATAATTCATATGTTTAAACGTAGTCAAGGCTCTTGTGACTTAAGTGTCATATCACAATAGTTACAAAATAATTTATATGTTTAAACGTAGTCAAGGCTCTTGTAGAAGTTAAATGTAGATCTCATCTATTAGCTCCTGTAAATATGCTAATAATAATGTTTTTTAACCAAATAAAGTTTAATTTATGAAGCCTGATATCATATAAGGTTGGTATGTTTTGAGCTTTTAGCAAACTGATGTAACAAGTTACGAATTTTGATACGATGTAAGCTTTTAGCAAATTGATATAGCGGGTTACGAATTTGTCACTGATTTTTTTTCTTCCATATGCAATCAATGCAGTGTTGTAATGTTGTTTTGGTGTGAAAACATAGGAGTGTTGTTAAATACATCTAAAAAGTCAAACCTTTTTTACTTTTACCCACAAGTCAAGTCATTTCAGTCAACTTTTCAACTTTTTTCCATAGGGGTGTGATAAATACACCCAAGATAAGGCTATGGGGTGTGGTTGGAGCCCCCATGGGGCTTTATCAGTCCACATAAGCTCCACGTCAGCGCCATGTCACCCCTGGGGCTTTATCATGCCCCCCTTTAAATTGCAGGGTGTGGATGGAGCCCCATGTCATGATTACCTAATTATTTATTTATTTAAATAATCTTGCACTAGACGTTCATGAGCAGCTAACTGATTTCGTTCAATAGGCGGTTGTCTGGTACGCGATGCAGAGGATTCAGCTTCTTCTCGCAAATAATTAATCGCCTTCTGCGTCATGGCGATAACCATATCGTCAAGAACACCGTCGGATGAGGAGGATGGTCGTAGCGGAACCCCACAGCCGGCGGCGCTGTGGGGGTGGCATCGAGTGGCGGTGAGGAGAATCGAGAGAGAAGGAGAACGATCGGAGAGAGAGAGAGAGAGAGAGAGAGAGAAGATGAGAGAGAGAGAGAGGCAGGGGAAGGAGACACGACGAAGATAAAGAGACACGACGGCGGAGGTCGCCGCCGCCGGTCAGATTCGAGCCGACAACCCAATTTTGTTTTTGGATTTCTCCGGTAAGTTCTAAAACAACATTTTTTATTCTCTCGAATCCATGTTCCCTGGCCGTTGTGGTTGCCGTTTCAGGTCATGATGTTCGATGAGCGATGATGACGTTAATGGTGATGAGTGTTGGCCGGCGTCGGTTACGTCACGGCATGCCTGTTGGAGTTTCATTCAAGTTCCGTTCAAGTGTTTAAGATTTCGTGTCCTAGTTCAAGTTAATTTGGGTTCCGATTTTGTGAAGCATGGTCAACAGAAGTCAACCGCAGATCGTTACGGTTCGTTGGTTCAGTTGTGGGTCAGGGGAGTATTTTGGGTTCGGGTTTGCCCAGTTCGGTTTCGGCTCGGATCTTGGTTCATTTCCAGTTCGACATAGTTCAGTTACGGTTCACTCGGTTCAAGTTCGGTTCGACAAGAAAATAGTGCGGTGACACAATTCGGTGGCGGCTGGGTTTTCGGCTCGACGCGGTGCAACTCGGGTCAGTTTCGGGGTTTGGTTTGGGTCGAAAGCAGTCAACGGACCCGAGCTCGAACCGATACTTTAGTGACTTGTTACGTTTGGCATTTTGATAGAAATTTTATATATTGTGTTTATATTGTTGAAAATTGTTGAGTTTTGAAAAGATAATGACAACTTGAGTTGTCGGCTTATTCCAAAAACAGAGGAAACTCTGTCCGTTTCCGTAAAAACGTAAAACGTAAATAGTTTAACATAAAATGTAAAACGTACAACGTAAAAACGTAAAACGTAAAATGTAAAACGTAAATCGTAAAACGTATAAAGTTTAACGTCAAACGTAAAAAGTTTTACGTAAAACGTAAACTTTTATGTAAAAACTATTTAACGTAAAACTTTTTCTACGTAAATTATAAAACGTAAAAAATCGTGTGATAAAACGGCGCCTAAGAAACGGGACGTAAAAAACGCCGTGTTAAAACGGGACGTAAAAACGGCGCGTTAAAAAAACGACGCTTGAAAAAACCGAGCGTAAAAAACGGCGTGCCAAAACGACGCGTTAAAAAACGATGCATGAAAAAGCCGGGCATAAAAACGGCGTGCAAAAACCTGAGCGCAAAAAAATTGTTTTTGTTAAAAAATTTGAATTTAAAAATGCTTTTGATAAAAACTTTATGTTTTAAAAAATAAAAAGTACGTAATATAATAAAACAAAAAAGTAATAAAAAATAATAAAGGCAAAAAAAATAATTTTACTAAACTACCCTTTTGGATTAAAATATTAAATATATAATAAGACAAAATGTATTTAATATTAATTTTAGTTACTTTTAATCTCATCCATCCATATTGTTGATCTAGTGGCTAGAAAGTGGTTAACTGGAGGTGGTTTTTAGCGCTCCCCTATATATATATATATATATATATAGGGTAAGGATAGTGTAAAAAGGGCCTAAAGTGTGAGAAGTGTGAGAAGTGTATTATAACACTATATATAATACTATATAACACCATATAAACACTGTATAACAATATGTAACACCATATAATACCATATAACACTATGTAACACTATATAACATTATATAACAAATATAACACTATACATCTATCATAGATATGCTATCAGACAAACTATAGTGTTATATTTGCTATATAATGATATATAGTGTTGCATAGTGTTATATGATATTATATGGTGTTACATATTGTTATACGGTGTTTATATGGTGTTATATAGCATTATATATAGTGTTATAATACACTTCTCACACTTCTTACACTTTGAGCACTTTTTACAGGATCCTCTACCTATATATATATATATATATATATATATATATATATATATATATATATATATATAGGGGAAGGTTCATTTGAGAAGAAATTTAATGTGAGAAGAAAAAGAAGAAAGTGCATATTAGTAAAATAATATTTCATTTATAACTCATATCATTAATTTTTAACTCTTTAATTAATTAGTCAACTAATCATTAATTATCCTACATATAATCTACAAACCTATACATATCAAAATTTCCTACATATACCCTACACATTATAGAATTTTATCCTACACACCTCGAAATATATCCTACACAACTTGTAATTTATCCTACACAACTAGTAATTTATTCTACATTTTAAATTAAGTTGTTTTTTTTAATTTGGAAAAAGTATATATTTTGAAAAGGAGTTACAAATTTTATTTAGTTAGCTATTAAAGGGGAAGAATATAAATTAATGATTTTTGTAAGTTTACCATAAGTTTACCAATATACCCTTATATTAAAAAAATAGGGTATTGGATTTTAATAATCTCAAGTTTCACTTATTGGCCGGTAATAATCCTAACTTCAAAAATTGCCTACAACAGTCCCAACTTGTAAGATTTTGGCCACCAATGATCCTTGTCTAACTGGGTTATAACCTTGTTGGGCTGGTGACCTGCAACTTATTCCGGCGACCCGTTTTACCCCTGAAACCACCAAACGAGACCACCACCAATCATCTCCGACCTCCTGTAATCTTCTCTGCTTCTCAAAAGTTTAAAATTTCCACCATCTACGCAACTCCGGTGACCTGCAACTTATTCCGACGACCTTCTTTACCCCTGAAACCACCAAAGGAGACCACCACTTGTCATCTCCAACCTCAAGTGACCTTCTCCGCCGCTCAAAACTTCAAAAAACTAACTGGGTTATAACCCAGTTAGACAAGGATCATTGGTGGCAAAATCTTACAAGTTGGGACTGTTATAGGCAATTTTTGAAGTTTGGATTATTACCGGCCAATTAGTGAAACTTGGGATTATTAAAATCCAATACCCCTAAAATTAAACGCAAATATTAAATGAAACAATCTTATTGGTTGAAACTTTTTTTTTTCTTACAAAAAAATTATTCTCATTTGAACTCTCCAATATATATATATATATATATATATATATATATATATGGAGGGGTTCATGCGAGAACCACCCTTATTGTGAGAACCTTGAGAACCAATGTGAACACAACCTAAAATAGCTAAAAAAAACCTAAAAAAACCTAACCCCCACCCCCCCTAAAGCTAAATGCTAAAAACTAAAACCCCCAAAAAACCTAACCCCCCCCCCAAGCTAAAATGCTAAAAACTAAACCCTCAAAAAACCTAAAAAGTTCTAAAAAAAATCTAAAATTTTTTTTTTTAATATTTTTTATGCTTAAATCGCTACTTTTAGTGGACAAAATTTTTTTTTTGGCTTCGAAAAGTAGCGATTTTTATATAAAAATATTAAAAAAAAAATTGTGTGATTTTTAGCTATTTTTAGGCATTTTTGGTGTGTTCACATTGGTTCTCGCGGTTCTCACAATAAGAGGTGGTTCTCGCATGATCTTCTCTCTCTCTATATATATATATATATAGGGGATCGCTAAAATGAAAACCACCTCTAATTATAAAAACCACAAGAACCACTTTCTGGTATTAGATCAAGATGATGGATGGATGAGATTAAAAGTAGTTAAAATTAATATTAAATACGTTTTGTCTTATTATGTTTTTAATATTTTATTCTTAAATGGTATATAAGTAAAATTGTCTTTTTTGTCTTTTTATATATATTATTTTTAAATTACCTTTTTTGTCCTATTCATTAATTAGTTTTTTGACTTAATTATTTTTTATTTATAAACAGATTTTTTTTGTTAAAAAATTTTTTGAAATCAAATTTTTATTATAATTTTTTTAATTTTTAAGATTTTTACGCACGGCCTTTTCACGCCTCGTTTTTTGACGCTCCGTGTTTTCGCTCAGCTTTTTCACGCGTCGTTTTTTCAACGCGCCGTTTTTACGTTTTACGCCCCGGTTTTTTACGTTAACATTTTTTTACGTTTTACGCGCCGATTTTTTACGTTAACGTTATTTACGTTTTACGCGCCGGTTTTTTGCGTTTTACGTCCCGGTTTTTTACGTTAACTTTTTTACGTTTTACGCGCCGGTTTTTTACGTTAACGTTTTTTACGTTTTACGCGCTGGTTTTTTACGTTAACGTTATTTACGTTTTACGAGCCGGTTTTTTGCGTTTAACGCCCCGGGTTTTTTACGTTAACGTTTTTTTACGTTTTACGCGCCGGTTTTTTTACATTAACGTTTTTTACGTTTTTACGTTTTACTAAAAAAAATTACGTTTTACGATTTACCTAAAAACTTTTAACGTTTGACGGAAAACTTTTTACGTTTTACGTAAAAACTTTTTACGTTTTACGTTTTTACGTTAAAAAGTTTACGGTTTAACTTTTTTTTTTTACAAAAACGTTTTTACGCAAAAACTAACGCATCCAGAAAACCGCACACTCGGGATGTGTCTCAGATACTTTGTTATCATCATCGACGCCTCAAAAATATCAAAAGAACGAGAGGATTCTTGAAAAAAACGAAGTTTTGGCTCAGATTTTCCGATAATCAGAGGCTGCAAAGTGGGGTTGCGGGTTCAAAACCCTACCCTCCGCCATCCTTGCCGCGCCATCGTCAGTTTTTTTTTTTTTTTTTTTTGCATCATCACAGCCGATTCAAACAAGGCACCATCTTCAACCGATTTAAACATTCAAAAGGAACAAGAACATGATTCAAACATATTCAAACAATTTCAAAAAAAGAAAATTCAACAGATTCAACAGAATCAAACCCACAAAGATTCAAATCCAGTTTCAACAGAATCAACCCCGCATCAAAAACAGAGTTTTATCTCCGATGTTTTAACCCCAGATTCAACAGAATCAAACCCACAAAGATTCAAACCCACAAAGATTCGAACCCAGATTCAACAAAAATAAAATCCCACCTTCACTGACCCAACTCAAAACCATTATCGAGCACCCACCACCTCCGACATCGAGCACCCACCACCTGCCATCGAGCACCCACAACCTCCGACAACGACACCAACCCCAACGCCACCAACCCACCTCTGCCCCATACCACCCAAAAAACCCCCACCGCCACCAACCCCAACGCCACCGCCCCCACCACCAACAACCGTCGCCCACCTTCATCATAAAAAATCCCCCCAAGAAATAAAGTTAAAAAATAAGAAAGATAAGTAGATCTATGTGATAAAGAGATATATAGAAATAGGTGGGTGTGGGTGACCTGAATAGATGGCGGCGGATGGAGTGGAGGTCACTTGGGACGGTGGAAGGGGTGACGGTGGGTCGCCGGGAGAAGGAGGGGGTCGCCGGAGAGCATATCTGAGTTCGGTGTGGGTGTGGTGTTTGGGGGTTTCCGGTAACGTCGCCGGTGAGGGGGTGGCCAAGGGGAGAGAAGATGGTGGTTGTACATGATGGTAATCGGTAGTCCAGGCCGCCGATTTGTGTGTTCAGAGGTAGATGGTGGTTCGGTCAGAGGGAATAGTGGGGTCACTGTGGTGATTGATTGTCCAGCTGCTTAGTCACCGGAGAAAAAAGAACACATAGGAGAGATGGTTTGTAGGGTGAAGGGAGCTCGAGCAGTAAGGAAGGAATGGGTTAGGTGTTGGGTTATGGGGTTTGAATTTCAACATATGAGGTCTATGCAACTTTCAAGAGGTGAGAGGTGAGGGGATTAATATTTTGAAGAGAGGGGAAGAGAGTTCTAATGAAATAAAGATGAGGGGACAGACAAGCATTAAATGGAGAGAGAGTGTGGTGATTTGACATATGAGGTAGTTGACTAATATACCATTTATGTTGGCACCCTATATATATATAGGGAGGGGCTCATGCGAGAACCACTCTTATTGTGAGAACCTTGAGAACCGATGTGAACACAACCTAAAATAGCTAAAAAAACCTAAAAAAAACCTAACCCCCCCCCCCCAAAAAAAAAAAAAAAAACCTAAACCCCCCCCCCCCAAGCTAAAATGCTAAAAACTAAACCCCCAAAAAACCTAAAAAAATCTAAAAAAAATCTAAAATTTTTTTTTTGAATTTTTTAATATTTTTTATGTTAAAATCGCTACTTTTAGAAGCCAAAAAAATTATTTTTTTTTGCTTCGAAAAGTAGAGATTTTTTTATAAAAAATAATAAAAAATTCAAAAAAAAAATTTGTGTGATTTTTAGCTATTTTTAGGCATTTTTGGTGTGTTCACATTGGTTCTCGCGGTTCTCACAATAAGAGGTGGTTCTCGCATGATCTTCTCCCTATATATATATATATATAGAAAAAGTATAATGTACTTCAAGGCTTAACCTACATTAACATACATGACAAAAAATATAATGTGCGTTATTATCATAGAACGTGCATGATTATAGTCCCATGCGTGATTATGTGGTCCCATGCGTGATTATGTGGTCCTATGCGTGATTATGTGGTCCCATGCGTGATTATACCCCTAATCCAACGGTTACCATTGTCTCCTACGTGATGTATGATAAGGCTTTTTGTATGTTAACCTTACTCTCTCTCTCTCTCTCTCTATATATATATATATATATATATATAGGGGTGGGCTCTATAAGAAACCCCATCTTTTTTAAAAAACTTTGGAAACTCTATGTGGTCCATTGATCTTGTTTCATCTTAATAGATTAAGGGTCATGATTTGTTTAGACAACTTTTAGCATTTAAAACATTAAAATACTCCATGCTGGTACAATTATAAGGGCATTTTGGGTAGTGAAGAATCACCTTTTGAATTGGAAAGTACTATCAGTGCAATCAAATCACCATAACACTCCTCATCTTTCTCTTACCTCTTTCTCTTTCTCATTTCTTCTACCCTAATCTTGAAGACAAACAAACATGAGAAACAACCACCATCAGCAACCATCTTCTCCAGGAAAAACAAACAACCAGCACCAGCAACCACCTCCTCCGGCGAAACTAACCGGACTTCTTCTCCGGCCCTCTCTCTCCTCAATAAACAACAACCACCAGCAACCACCTTCTCCAGCGAAACTCACCGGACTTCTTCTCCGGTGCTCTCTCTCCTCTTGGTCTAATTGCTCTTGGTAATTTACTATTTTCCAATTTGGTTCAATATGCTTTCAGTTTTATTCATTTTCAATAGAAAACTTGGACCAAGATACTGTCGAAGAATCGAAGAACCAAGATCCTGTCAATAATAAGTTGGTTTTGATTTTTAATTGTCATTTACTTTGATTTTCGTTCTTCACAATTGGTTTTATTTTTTCCAGAATTAAGAATGTTGCTGATGTGTGTAAAATGCAACATATAAAACACATCAATTAAGGCATAAAACTAACCCTTTTTAAGTACTAATGTTGGAAAAAGAGTGTTTTTGTCTTCCTTTTGTATTTTCAGGATGAAATGAGCTCAAAATCACAAAAGAAGCAAAAAGACCCCTAATTCTATCATAATTACAAGAAAAGGAACAAAAGCAAACTGCCCGGACCCTCAACGGCACCTCCCAAGACAAAGAGAAGAGAACAGATGTCTGAACACGCCCCGTGTTCAGTGAACACGGGGGCGTGCCCAGGAAGCAGCAGAAAAGACAAACCAGTAGAAGCTTCCATTGCTCACCACGGGGCCGTGCTCAGCGGACACGGGGGCGTGTTGAAAGTACAGCAGGCGCATTAATTGTAATTCGCAATTACAATTAATGAAGAGAGAGAATGTCAGACGGGCACGGGGCCGTGTTCAGCGAACACGGGGCCGTGTCCAGCGTTCTGTTCAGCCTATAAATAGAGGAGCTTGGCTTCATTCTCTCTCATCCCTTGGCACACCACCTCTCTCACACTTCATCCACCACCCACCACCACCATAACACCATCATCCACCACCATCATCCATTGTCCATCATAGAGTGTGTGAGTCGTCTCGGGATCCAAGATTGATCGTAAGAGTTCTTGACAATCAAGGCCATGTTTGTCTAAGTCTCTTACATCACTTGGTGAAGACAAGTGTTTAGTATAATACTTTTTATTTTTAATCTTTTGCACTTTTTATTTGGTTTTGTATTAATGACTTTAATAACTAGTTACTTATGTTGAAGGTGATCTTTCCTTATCGTTTGTCCGTGGTGTCTTGGCATTATTTTACTGTCTATATAAAATAAAAGATTTTCACCATTCATATCTCCACGGTCTATATGGAGGTATGTTGGCTACCTGGTCGGGGGTTAAGGGAACGGTTTGGTAAGGGTCTTGCCCTTGTTCAGCGTTTAGAGGTCCTGCTTGGGACCTGGGTCAATTTTAGTAGGATCTCCTTCAATGCCCATAGGTATTGGATGGCGGGGATCCAAACTCTTTGACCCCCTCATAAGCTAACTACTATTAATACTATAACCCGGCTATTTAGGACTGTATCCCTGCTGACTCAGACTACTTAGCCGAGGGTAACGTCGCCGCCAAAAGCGGGGCCTACCATAATTTGCATTAATAACTTAATTCATTATCTTTCAATAATCCAACCCTTTAGGATTGTATCCTTGCTGACTCAAACTACTGGGTTGAGGGTAACGTCACCTCCGAAAAAGGGGCCTACTACAATAACTAAGATAATCTCTTAAACAAGTGCAAAAGTGCGAAAATAATCAAAGGTTATACTAATACATTTGTCGGATCCAAGTGATTCATCTTGTCTATCTGTTTTTATTTTATTTTAATTTTCAGCATTTAGTTAGTTTTTATTTTTCTTAGTTTAAAACATTTTTCTAACTTTTTGATTTGATTAGACGTTGGGGATAAACCGGTATTAAAAGCTCTTGTGTCCTTGGACGACCTCGGTATCTTACCAACACTATACTACGTCCACGATGGGTGCACTTGCCCATATGTGTGTTTAGTGTTAGTGAATATCGTGTTTTATAAATTTAAAACTTGGCTAAAAGTGTAAAAAGGGCTTAAAAATATATCTAAAATTATATTACACTACACGCACATCAGTTGCCAAAAGATTAATTATTTTTCAATATCATTGATTATTGTTTCAAAAAAAAAAAAGAATGACGTCTATAGGTAATAAATTTCAATACTATTGATTTTAGTTTGGTTTTCATTCTTCTGGTGTTTATAAATTTTGATTTTGATTCATGGATTACTTGTTTTGGTTTCAAATTCGTTTGATTTTGATCCATGGATTAGTTATTTTTGTGTTAAAAAAATGTGTTTGGTGGTTTGGGGATTTTGATCTGAACAGTAACTGTTTTTTTTTTGTTGGTTTGGTTGCCTTGTTTGGTGCTTTTTGATCTGAATAGTAACTGTTTTTTGTTAGTTAGGTTGCTTTGTTTTGGGCTTTTGATCTGAATAGTAACTGTTTTTGTGCGTTATAGTACAGAAACAGACCCATAACATGTGTTAATCCCCTGTTAGAATGATATATAACGTGTGTTGATTTACAGAAACAGACCAATAAAGATATTCAATCGACAAGCTGGATGGATGTAGGCGACGTTAATGCGGGGACATGTGTTAAAAATAAAGATATTCAATAGGTCACATTTTTTTGGGAAGGAACTCTTCGTTCATTTATAACATGTGTTAGTGGTTCATGCTGTAACAGAACACCATGATGTAACCTGACATCTGTTCATGTATAACTTGTGTTAAGCCACTGTTAGAACGATATATAACGTGTGTTAACCTTGGTTACTAGTAATATGTAATGTGAGACTCTTATTATTTTATCTAGGACGTGTTGTTAAAAATGTTCCGGGTGTTAATGAAAACAAATGTGACCTTACATGTACACTAACACATGTTAGTATCTGACCAACTATTGGGGGCAGTCATTTTTCCATCGTGCGATCCATTCGGCCTTAGAGAAACAAAAATGATATTTTTTGGATTCAACAACACGTACCAGTAACACATGAACCACCTAAGAATTTATACACACGTACCAGTAACACATGAACCACCAAATATCCCCTGGAAGTCATTGTCCATCGAAGGAAAAATTACTGCGTTTCATTTTATTTATTCCCAAGTTACCTATACATGTGTTACCATACATGGTCCGCTATTCATATTTCACGTTACCTGCCATCCTCCTGTTGTCTGTACATGTTAACACACGTTATACACATGAACCACTAACACAAGAGCCACCAACTATCCCCTGGTACTACTGGGGAAAGTCATTTTTCCATTGAAGGAATAAATACGGCGTTTCATTTTATTTATTCCCAAGCTACCTATAAATGTGTTACAATACGTGATCCACTAATCATATTGCACATTTACATGCCATCCTCCTGCTGGCTGCACATGTTAACACACGTTATATTTCGTGTATATCGGGAACTTAACACATGTTAATGAAAACACGTATGTTACACACGTTATATTTTTGTTTGTGTGTACCATGTGCCATTCTCAAATGTTGCTGCTTTTGCACTCGTACTCAGTCATCCCCTACGTAATTTCGTCATTGTTGTACACTCAGCAAAATAGAAAACAAATGCAGGAATCTCTGTTTGGAAAACTACAAATAAAAGTTTTGTGTGTTTGTACCATGTTGGCGCCATGGTTCAGGATGTTTGCTTTTGAACTATTGGTTTATTTAAATGTTATAAATATACCAATTAAATGACAACCATAGATCTAGTTAATAAAACATAATCAATGGTTGATCTTTGGCTTCATAGAATTTCACAATGATTTCGAATGTCAATCTAGTCAAATGAAATAAAATACATGGTCTACATTTATCCACATGGTCAAAGAAGTAATCATGTTCTTTTTGTCCTTTGTACATACTTTTTAAATTAACAAAGGTTAACACACGTTATATATCATTCTATCAGGGGCTTAACACATGTTATACATGAACACATGTCAGGTTACATCATAGAGTTCTGTTACAGCATGAACCACTAACACATGTTATAAATGAACGAAGAGTTCCTTCCCAAAAAATGTGACCTATTGAATATCTTTTTTTTAACACATGCCCCCGCATTAGCGTCACCTACATCCATCCAGCTTGTCGATTGAATATCTTTATTGGTCTGTTTCTGTAAATCAACACACGTTATATATCATTCTAACAGGGGATTAACACATGTTATGGGTCTGTTTCTGTACTATAACGCACAAAAACAGTTACTATTCAGATCAAAAGCCCAAAACAAAGCAACCTAACCAACAAAAAACAGTTACTATTCAGATCAAAAAGCACCAAACAAGGCAACCAAACAAAAAAAAACAGTTACTGTTCAGATCAAAAATCCCCAAACCAACAAACACATATTTTTAAAACAAAAATAACTAATCCATGGATCAAAATCAAACGAGTTTGAAACCAAAACAAGTAATCCATGAATCAAAATCAAAATTTATAAACACCAGAAGAATGAAAACCAAATTAAAATCAATAGTATTGAAATTTATTACCTATAAACGTCATTCTTTTTTTTTTTTTTTTTGAAACAATAATCAATGGTATTGAAAAATAATTAATCTTTTGGCAACATTCTTAATTCTGGAAAAAATAAAACCAATTGTGAAGAACGAAAATCAAAGTAAATGACAATTAAAAATCAAAACCAACTTATTATTGACAGGATCTTGATTCTTCGACAGTATCTTGGTTCTTCGATTTCTTTTAAGAAATTAACATGTAAAGTTGAATTAGGGGTGTAAAAAAGAAAAAAAAAACTCGAACCCATCAAAAAAAAGGATGAAAAACCTTGATCATTCTTGTCCTCGTCAGTAGGGAACTTGTTGCGAATGACGTTCCCGTCAGTGGGGATCTTGAAATGGAGGTTTTGAAATGGTGGATCTTGAAACCGAAATGAAGTTCATGGAAATGGATCTTGGGTAGAACTTGAAAGAGATATGAAGTTAATGGAAAATGGAGGTTTTGAAAGGGTGGATCTTGAAACACAGAGATGAAGTTAATGAAAAAATGGAGGTTTTGAATGGTGAATCTTGGGTTTTGAAAGTAGATTTGGATGTGATGGGTATTAATTATTGTCAAATCAAATAGGGGAAAATATCTAAGATAGATGTGAAAATACCATAATGCCCTCAAGGACAAAAAGAATATGATATTTACTATGGACATGTGGCAAAATCTAGACCATGCATTGGGTTAGCAAAGTTTTCTTAAATTCAAGGGTTTTTTATAGAGCATTGCCCAATATATATATATATATATATATATATATATATATATATATATATATATATATATATATATATATAGGGCTGGGCTCTATAAGAAACCCCATCTTTTTTAAAAAACCTTGGAAACCCAACCTCATCCATTGATTCTCTTTCATCCAACTTGATCAATGGCTCTCATCATTTTAGTAACAATTATAATTAAAAGAAATAGTATAATGCACATTTGAAAGTCTGGGAGGGCATTTTCGGTAGAACAAAACCCACATTTTGGCATTGAAAATGACAAAACCTACTTGTGTCATAATCTCTCTCCTCTTTCTTCTAGTCTAATCTTTCAATTAACTATTATCTCTCTCCTCTTTCTTCATCATTGAAAAGAAGAAAGCTTAATGGTCTTCAATGGTGATCTTCATTTGAAGATAATTTCAGCGTCATGTGGTCTGAAAAAATCACAAAGACACACGCACGAGTGTGTGTATGAGAAGAGCGATGACAAGATGAATGTTTTTAGAGAGAGAAAGTTGATGTTTTAGATAAAGAAACAACAATCTTTATCACAAAGACACACGCACGAGTGTGTGTGTGAGAAGAAGGTTTGAAGATCTTCTTCGTGTTCATCGGACGGGTATAGATCCGGTAAGTGTTCTTGAAATATCATTTCACACTTGATTTTTTGTTGAAATGGTTGTTAATATGTTTTTGTGTGCTGAAAGTGTTTTAGTATTGGTTAATGGGGTATCCATGGTTAATGTTAATGTATTTTAAATAAATCAAAAACTTTAGGATGAGATTTTGAACGGGTTTTTTTGTTGGTTTAGTTGCTTGTTAGGGGCTTTTGATCTTAACAGTAGCTGTTTTTTTGTTGGTTTGAGTTGCTTGTTTGGGTTTTTGATCTGAACAGTAAGTGTTTTTTTTGTTTGGTTACTTGATTCACAGACTCAGGCCCATAACACGTGTTAAGCCCCCCTGTTATAATGTTATATAACGTGTGTTGATTTACAGAAACAAACCCATAAAGATATTCAATTGAGAAGCTGGATGGATGTAGGAGAAGTTACTGTGTGTTCTAGTAATGGTTAATGTTAATGTATTTTAAATAAATCCAAAACTTTAGGATGAGATTTTGAACGGTTTTTTGTTGGTTTGGTTGCTTGTTTGGGGCTTTTGATCTTAACAATATTTTTTTTTTGTTGGGTTGCTTGATTTACAGAGACAGACCTGTAACATGTGTTAAGCACCTGTTAGAATGATATATAACGTGTGTTGATTTACATAAATAGATCCATAAAAGATATTCAATTGACAAGCTGGATGGATGTAGGCGACGTTAATGCGGGGACATTGAATAAGTCACATCCTTTGGGAAAGAAGTCTTCGTTCATTTATAACATGTGTTAGTGGTTCATGCTGTAACAGAACACCATGATGTAAACCTGACATGTGTTCATGTATAACATGTGTTAAGCCCCTGTTAGAATGATATATAACATGTATTAACCTTTTGTTAATTAAAAAAACAAGTAATATCTATTTTATTTTTGTTAATGTTTAAAATATCCGATAATGTGGATACTGAGCGTAAAACTTGTACAAGTAATAAATGTACAAGTTAGTATGTAACGTGTAATATGAAACGAGCCATTTATGGTAACACATGTACCGGTATAATATGAAACGGGTCATTTGTTTTGCACATTTTGAAATGTATAACATGTGTTAAGCCACTGTTATAATCTTTTTGTAACCTGACATGTATTCATGTATAAGCTAGTGGTTTACAATGTGTTAAGCCTATGTTATAATCTTGGTTTAACCTAACATGGTGTCATGTATACCTGGGATAAAATGTGTTAAGCCTCTGTTATAATCTTGGTTTAACCTAACATGGTGTCATGTATAAGCTAGTGGTTTCCAAAACACCATGATGTGTATATACATACTGTAACATGTATTAAGCGACTGAAATATATAACATGTGTTAAGCATCTATTATAAAATGTGTTAAGACTTCCATAATAGATGCATAAACTCCAATAGTAACTTAATAACAACAGAGTAAACCTGATATAACGTGTGTTAAGCCTCTATTATAACATGTTTTAAGACTTCCAGAATGGATGCATAAACTCCAATAGTGTGTTAAGACTTACAGAATGTGTTAAGTCCAATAGTAAACTCCAATAGTAATATGTGTTAAAACTTCTAGAATGGATGCATAAACTCCAATAGTAACTTAATAACAACATAGTATACCTGATATAACGTATGTTAAGTCTCTTTTATAACGTGTGTTAAGGCTTCCATAATGTGTTAAGTCCATACCGTTTTAACATCATGTACTAGACAAAACAATAAGAGTCTCAAAATACATATTACTAGTAAACGAAAATACATAGCACTAAGAAAAATGGTGGAGCTTCCTTTGACAGTCTGCCTTAGCTTTTCAGCGGCTACCTTTGCTGCCTTAGCTTTTCAGCGGCTACCCTTGCTTTATTGTTTGGGTCGGTCTTGAAACGGTTTGTAAACATGTGGGTGTGCGTATGCCATGGAAGTTATAAAAATGTGTTTTCATGTCTCACGTAACACGTGTTATGTTGTACATGGGTTTCATGTCACATGTAACACATGCATGTCCGAGAAGTTCAAACTATAACACGTGTTAGTTGTGTTGTGATGTAACATAAACATGGTCATGATCCTTGAGCATCTGATCCACGTTTGACGAAACCAACGTTTGCTATAACACGTGTTATTTGTGTTGTGCTGTAACACAAAAATAAAAACCTGTAAATTACATAAACATTTACCCCTTTTAAGAACCATTTTAACAAAAAAAATCATGTTTCATCTCTAAAACAGCCATTACACAAAAACCTATTAACAACCAGGTTTTGTGAATAATTTTTGATATTTTAAGTGTAAAAAATGGAGCCAGACGTTGAATATCATCTTATAAAGTCCATACCTATATCAATTTTAAATTCAATATTTTATTGGTTCAATATTTAAGTGTAAAATAGTAGAACCGTAAATTATAATCATCTTTCAAAAGTTCATACCTACATGCTCAAGTTATCAACTAACATAAACTCCACAAAATCAGAAAAATCCATACAAAATACCCAGAATCAAACATATATGAAAACATATGTTGCATAAAACTAAAAGAGTGTAAAAAACTCACAAATATCAAGATCTGAAACAACATATACAAATCATATTTTATATAAACAAAAAAAGTGTAAAAAACTCACAAATATCCAAATCTGTAACAACATTATGAAACATGTGGACAAAGGAGATCTAAAAGGAATGGAACAAGATCTGGAAGGGGTTTCCACGTGGATCTGACTTCATATATTAACATCTTCATCACAAAACCACGTTCTTCATCAGGGATTGATCGATCTGATTTTCGTTCTTCACTTCGTTCTTCATCGTTGTCAATGAACCTGTTGGGGAAACTATGGACCGGTGACATTA
Source organism: Helianthus annuus (assembly GCF_002127325.2). NCBI lineage: Eukaryota > Viridiplantae > Streptophyta > Magnoliopsida > Asterales > Asteraceae > Helianthus > Helianthus annuus. Next base: position 181,081,123 of record NC_035448.2, on the reverse strand, counting down.
ACTCGGAGGTTTGTGGATTTGTCTCCATGGCCATTAATGGAGAAATGATAATTTGGAGGAGAAGATGAAATATGCACTTTCTCTTTCTGTTAAAAGAAGATATAAATTAAAATGAAATGAAATAGGGTAAAAGAAATATGGAGTGGCTGATTTGAACACATGAGTTGATTGGCATTAAATGATCATGTCAGATCAAATTGGGAAAATAACTTGGGTTGGGAAATTACTGATATAACCTTGAGAGCAAAAATGATTAACAAGGGACTATGGCAACGTGGATTAATATAGGCTACAAGTAAGGTTTCCTAAGTTTTCTAAGTAAATGGGGTTTTTTGCATAGCATTCTCCTATATATATATATATATATATATATATATATATATATATATATATATATATATATATATATATATATATATATATATATAGGGAGCCACTAAAATAGGAACCACCTCCAGTTGTAAAAACCGCGAGAACCACTCTCAACCAATCAGAAAAGAGGGTATTTTAGTCATTTACACCAAATATCAAATCAACATCTCTCCTCATTAAATTTTCTGACTTTATAAAAGCTCTCTCCTCTCTCATTTACATTTATCTTTCCTCTCTCAAAACCCTGTTTCACCTTTCAGATCACAGACATTTAAACTTTCTCCCTTCATCTCCATTCATTTGTCTCTCTCGATTATGTACAGAACACACACACACAAACAAGTGTCAACTCCCTCACCCCTTCTCCCAAGCTCAGCCAACAATCCCCTACGTTTCTTCTCCGGTGAGTCCACCGGCGGCAGTGGTTGATTCCAGCTGCGACATCCCCACCCACTTGATCTCGTTCTTCGGCGGTAACTCCGAGCATCAGAACATCCACCGGCGTCCGGTGATGGCGTGAAGACAGGACAAAGAAAGAGGCGAGTTGGAGGTGGTCCGACGAGGACCGTTGACGGCGACAGCGCCGTGAGCAGCGGTCGCTGGCGGCGGCCGTGGGTGCGATAGCAGTGGCGACGGTCCGCATTGGTTCTCCGTCAAACTTCCGAACAGTCACGACAACCAATCTTCTCCTCCGGTAAGTTCACCGGTCCTTCATTGTTTTCGTTCTGTTTCTTTGATTTCGGGTTTATTTGGTTTGAGTTTTGTTTGTTTCGGGAACCTACTAGTAAGTTTCAATTTTGTGATTTTGTTGAATATTACAGGCTCCTTTTTGGATTTTGTCGAATATTACGGCCTGATGTGGTTTGATTTTTGGTTCGGGTTAGGTTCGGGTTCACTTCAGATATTGTCGGGTTTTCGGCTCGGTTTCGGGTCTCGGTAAAAGCTGGTCAGCCGCGGTTCGGGTGTGGTTCGACGGGTCAGATTGTGGTTCGTGACAATTTGATTCAACTAGGCAAACCCGGTAAACTCGGTTCGATGTCGGGTCAACTCAGTCAACGGCAGTTAAAGGCTCGGTCAACGAACGTCAAAGTTAGTCAACTGGTCAAAGCCAATCAACAAAAGTCAACGGTCAAACTGCCAGTCAACAGCAGTCAACCACGGTCAAAACCAGACCCGGTAACAGTTTAAACAATGCGAAATTCTTGTTTATATAGTTATAGATTTTTAGTTATACGCGACCCGAGCTCGAACCGACTAGATTAGAAATTTGTTTTGTTTTGACATTTCGACGAAAACTATATATATTGATATTTTTGTGAATGGTTTATTGTGGTATTTTAAAAAAAAATAAATCGACACTTAGTTGTCGGGATTGTCCAAAAACAGAGGAAACTCTGCCCGATTTTCGAAAAATCTGTTATACGTAAACTTAAAACGTAAAACGTAAACTAAAAACGTAAAACGTAAAACGTAAAAACGTGAAGCGTAAAAAGTTTTACGTAAAACGTAAACGTAAAACGTAAAAAGTTTTACGTAAAACGTAAAAAAGTTTTAACGTAAAACGTAAAAAGTAAAAGGTTTTACGTAAAACGTAAAAAGTTTTACGTAAAACGTATAAATTTTTAACGTAAAACGTACAACGTACAAATTATCCCGTAAACCGTAATTTTTTTTTTTGGAATAAAAAAACGGGCCGTAAAATACGGAACGTAAAAAACGGCGCGAAAAAAACGGGGCTAAACGGGGCGTAAAAAAAATTGGGCAAAACGGGGCGTAAAAAAAATTGGGCGGAGACGAAGCATAAACACGGCGCTTGAAAAAACGGCGCGTTAAAAAACGTGAAAAAAACGGTGCGTTAAAAACGTGGAAAAAACGCGTCTTAAAAAACGCGGATTGAGAAAAATGGTGCGTTAAAAAAACGGCGCCTTTAAAAAACGGTGCGTTAAAAAAACGCCGATTGAGAAAAACGGCGTCTTAAAAGAACGGCGCCTTAAAAAAACGGCGCCTTAAAGAACCCGGTGTGCAAAAACCGGCGTGTAAAAGTTTTTGTCTTGTTCAAAAAATTTGAAATTAAAAATACTTTTCATAAAAAAAAATTCTTTTTAAAAAATAAAAAGCAATATAATAAAACAAAATAGTAATAAAAAAATTAATAAAGACAAAATAGAGTATTTTTACCATATTACCCTTTTGAATTAAAATATTAAAGATATAATAAGACAAAATCTATTTAATATTAATTTTAGTTATTTTAAATCTCATCCATCCATCTTCTTGATCTAAAGGCTAGAAAGTGGTTCTCTCAGTTTTTACAACTGGGGTGGTTTTCATTTTAACGGTCCCCTATATATATATATATATATATATATATATATATATCGAGCATATTAATTTTGATTCTTATTTAATTTACGTCGTTTAATTTTATGAATTTTGAATTATCTCGAACTTCTACCACCAATATCTTTTCATTTATATATAGAGAGACATGTTATAAGTGTCGATTAATTAGTCTTTATTAGGGGTGTAAACGAGCCGGGCCGAGCCCGAGCCTTCCACTACTCGAGCTCGGCTCGTGATATTTTTGTGAAGCTCGAGCTCGAGCTCGACTCGGCTCGAGCCTAAAATTTTAAGCTCGAGCTCGGCTCGTAAGTAAAATCTAAAGCTCGAGTCCGGCTCGGCTCGGCTCGAGATTATTTGAGAACAATTTTAAACGAGTTCCAAGCTCGGCTAGAGCTCGCTTCAATATAGCTTAAACGAGTCAAAGCTCGGCTCGAGCTCGGCCCACCAATGTTATATAATATATATATATATATATATATATATATATATATATATATATATATATATATATATATATATATATATATATATATATATATATATATATATATATATATATATAGGGAGGGGCTCATGCGAGAACCACCCTTATTGTGAGAACCTTGAGAACCAATGTGAACACAACCTAAAATAGCTAAAAAAAAACCTAAAAAAACCTAAACCCCCCCCCCAAGCTAAATGCTAAAAAATTTAAGCCCACCCCCCCCCCTCCCAAAAAAAACCTAAACCCCCCTCCCCCACCCCCCACCCCACAAGCTAAAATGCTAAAAACTAAACCCCCAAAAAACCTAAAAAAATCTAAAAAAATTTTTTTGAATTTTTTAATATTTTTTATGTTAAAATCGCTACTTTTAGAAGCCAAAAAAAAAATTTTTTTTTTGGCTTCGAAAAGTAGCGATTTTTTATAAAAAAATATTAAAAAATTCAAAAAAAAAAATTTTGTGTGATTTTTAGCTATTTTTAGGCATTTTTGGTGTGTTCACATTGGTTCTCGTGGTTCTCACAATAAAAGGTGGTTCTCGCATGATCTTCTCCCTATATATATATTTTAGTCTGCCATCTTAAAAAATTAGTGTTAATTTACTATTTTGTACATGTGAAATGTTTTATATAGTTATATATAGATATATATATATATATATATATATAATTATGTTTAGGCTCGTTTAGGCTCGCGAGCCTAAACGATCTTTGTATGCAAAGCTCGAGCTCGGGCTCGATAGCTAAACGAGTCATATTTCAGGCTCGAGCTCGGGCTCGAACTCATTAAAGCTCGACTCGTTCGAGCTTTTTACCGATCCGATCCCGGGTAGCTCTCGAGCCGTTGCGCATCATTTACACCCCTAGTCTTTATTTACTTCATGTAAACTGAAGAAAGAATAAAAAACCAGGTGTTTTTCAAAAAATAAAAAAATACCATATACTTAATAGTTATAAAAGAAAATAAAAGATATCATAAATAATTAGAAAAAAGATAAGAATAAATATGATGATGACAATTGCCATTTTTTTAGAATCATTTATAAGAATTAAGTTTAGATATTTTTTTAACAACAAAACTTGCTCCTACACCATTTATTTAAATACCCTTTGTTCATATTTAAACCTACAACCTCCCCTTTAATGGTTATGTGTCTTTAGCAAGTGAGTTACCCCCACATTTAGATTAGATAAAAGATAATGAGTACTTTAAGGATAATAGCTATTAGATAAAAGATCATGAGTACTTTAAGGATAATAACTAAATTAGACAATAAAAAGAGCCGGAAAACAATTATGAGCATGTATAGAAATACGACATGTATTTCATATAGGTTTCTTTTATTTTGTAGTATAGATGTGTCGCTATATTATTGTTTCCTATTTTTCTCACTCAAAACAAACTTCTTATTTGATCCCAACCTTATATAAATAAGTAAATATACTTTACTCACAAAATTTTTATTATTTATGTAGATAATTAAACATATGTATTCTCCACATTTAAAATTCAATTTTTTAAACCTACATAAACCTCAGGAATTTAACCCCTGCACTTAGTTTTTTTTTTTTTTTTTTTTTTTTTTTTTTTTTTGAAAAGCAAAATTTTACACCTAATTACCATTAAACCTTTTTATTTGTAAGAACGAAAACTTTTATTATTTATGTAGATAATTAAACATTTGTATTCTCTATATTTAATAATTAAACCCACGTAAACCTCAAGAATTTAAACTCTTGCACTAAGTTCTGTTTTTTTTTTCAAAAGCAAATTTTTACACCTAATTATCATTAAACTGTTTTATTTGTAAGACCTAAAATAGTATTACTTTTGTAGATGACAAACACCATACTATTAGAGCGGTTATCAGTTGGTTGAAAAAACGTCAAATTTATAGTACATTAGTTTTGGCTAGACCAACATATATATTTAAACTTGACCCGCTTTTGTATCCTGAAATATATAGTATTTTATATCTTCTAAAGTTTCTTTCCAGAACTTATTTTTCAATCATTAATCTTACCATGTTAATAAGATTGACATGACTCATTATGTTAAAGAACTAAATAATTAGAAGCTATATTTAGTTTGTCATAGTTATTCAATTTAATATTCCATAATTTCAACCCTTTCAATTTAATTAATTAAAGATTTGACCACTGAAATTAAATTGTTGGTTAGGAAGCAAATATTAATATAATTTTTATAATACTGAAGTCCAACTAATATGTAAACGAGGTGGTCCTCTCTCTCTATATATATATCCTCACTAATAATATCTACACATATTATTTGTGACTTATTGTGTGGTGGGATTGGTACTGATGGGTGGTGGGATTGGAGGAATATGTTGGTTTACCATTATTCTTTTTGCACTTGTATCGGGACCGAAATCATACGCGTGTGATGCGTGCGATTTGTACCAAGGAAGATGGGTGTACGACGAGTCGTATCCCTTGTATGATTCATCAAAATGTCCACACATTCGAAGGGAATTCGACTGCATCAAGTACGGCCGCCCTAATCTAAACTACCTCAAGTTCAGATGGCAGCCCACCAATTGCAACTTGCCCAGGTATACATAAATTTGTCCATCCATACAATATATAAAGATATAAACATATACATATAGAGGTTAGACAGACATAGATACGTGTATGAATCAATGTTAGATGTTGTCTTTTATAGTCATAATTCAAACGTATGACTATCTCTTCTTTTTCTACACGCTCCATGTGGAATGTTACAGTATTCACGTGTAACGCCTATCGTGTAGTCTTTGGTTATTTTATTTATTTATATTGACCAAAAATAGAAGGTCGCAAAGTTTGCAACCGCATCTAGTTTGCTCGTTAAATTTGCGAGCAACGTGAATTCGATTGCAAATCAGTTCCAATTTTTGCGATTGGTATTTCCTATTCCTATCGCAATCCTATCGCAATTGTCCAGTTTTATAATAGTGATGGATAACAAATTAAAGATATTTAGAAATATTTAAGGTTAGACAAAAATGCAACGAAGATAATAGTTGAATAAATCAAATTAAAGTTTTAGTTAAATACATAGAATGCCTAATGATCGTATTAATAATTGATGTGCGCATGAATTTGGAACCAAGTATTATATTTTGCTGATATATCTATTAGATGTATGTGTTAATATATGGTTAGTGTACATATCATTATTAAGAAGATAAATAATTTGTTAAAAGGTTAAATTAAAAGAGTATAATGGTCACTAAATATACTTTTTGAATGATGTAATTCATATTGATATTACATATGTATTAATTATTTAATAAATCTTCCTATATATATACTAATAAACGAAAATCTTTTTTGGATACGTGTCGCTCTCTGGTGTTTTCTCATCTTATTTCCTATTTATCTCATATTAAATAATAATAATTTTATTCAAAATACTAGATAAGAATAAATATTTAGATAAGGATAAACGTTTGTTTTTATTATGATCATATTAAATAATAATAATAATAATAATAATAATAAGTAAATAGTACACCAGAGTTTATTTTTAGGAGACAAATCTTGACGAATGTATGTGTTAACATATGAAATTATATTTTATTCAACACGTATAATATACGAGCTTTTTTAAAGATATATCTTTTTTATTATTTATTATATACAATTACATTTATGCAAAATAAAAGAACAAAGTAAAATGTTATAATAAGTAAATAATACATCAATGTTCATTTTTAAAAGATAAATCTTGATGACTATTTATCTTAACATATGACATTATATTTTATTCAACACATGCAATATACGGGTTTTTTAAAGTTATATTTTTTATTATTTATTATATAAAATTATATTTATACAACCCGTGTAATACACGGGAATCTAACCTAGTGATATTAATATGTAATTGTGAAAGTATCATAAATTTTTATATTATGAAGATAAATAATTTGTTAAAAGGTTTAATTAAAAAGGTATAATGGTCATTAAATGAAATTTTTGAATAATGTAATTCATAATGATATTACACATATATTATTAATTATTTAATAAATGATGTTAATATGTAAAGGTGAAAATATCATAAATTTTTATACTATGATGATAAATAATTTTTATAAGGTTAAATTAAGAAAAAAAGTGTAATAGTCATTAGATAATTTTTTTAGTAAAGTAATTCAAAATGATATTACGTTATGTATTAATTATTAATAAGATGCTAATATGTAAATGTAAAAGTATCATAGAGTTTTAACATTTTTGCTTCTTCAATGGTCATCTAAAATTATATTTAAATGTGTTTAATTGGATTACCTTCTTAATATATTGCTTTCTTATAAACATAGATGAAGATAAAGTTTCTTTGATGTAATAAGAACAATTAAATGTTAACAGATTAAGGGTATTTCATACTTCACAATTGAGATTATATTTTGAAAAGTACATCTTAAGAAATAATCAGAAACCCAACATATTACATTGCAGATTCAATGCTAAAGAATTCTTAACAAAAATGAGTGGAAAGAAAATAATGTTCATCGGAGATTCAATAAGCGAAAATCAATGGCAATCGATGATGTGTCTTCTTCGTACTTCTTTGCCGCCACAATCTATTATCAATGAACAAACCGTCAACTCAACAACAACTGCCACATTTGAGGTTACTGGTCATTCTCTATTTTATTTTACGATGTTTTTCAAAGAACATGAAATAATTGTTATTTCACTTTGTAGGATTATGGAGTTTCGATTTCGGTTTTCTTGTCTCATTATTTGGTTGACATTGTGGAAGAGAAAATAGGTCGTGTATTGAAACTAGATTCCATCTCAAACGGAGATGTATGGAAGGAGAACGACGTTTTGATCTTTAATACTTGGCTTTGGTGGTATCGTCGAGGAGAAAAACAACCGTGAGTATTAGAATTAGTTATTTCACTACTAGAAAATTTACTTTTTATGACAAAAAGTAAATCTCTTACAAACTTATACATTGGTGATTATTGGTGGATAGTTCAAACCATAAAAAATACATTTTATAATATTTGTCTATAATCTCTGAATGAGTTGTGGCGGATTGTCGTTGATCGGTTAGTGAATTTGTATCTACAAGCCTTCACTGACAACTACTGCCTTCATCAAGTGGCCATGAGTCCACAATGACTTCCTCCTTCACTTAAGATCTTCTTATTTGTAGTATATAACGAGAAATAATTTACTAATGGACATTACAATTTGATGCAGATGGGACTATATCCAAATTGGCACAAACATTACGAAGGACATGGATAGAATGGTTGCTTTTCAAGAGGGTTTAAACACTTGGGCGAATTGGGTAAATACAAAAATAGACAGCGAGAAAACCACGGTGTTTTTCCAAGGAGTTTCTCCACCTCATTACAAGTAAGTATATTTATTTACGACAACCTCTAGTGACCCGCAATGTTTTGTTTTTGACCTAACTAAGTTTTTTCCGTTTAGTTAACTATCTTATAATACACTAAATGAGAGGCCATACCCTCCCGTGCGAGTTACCATAGTCAATAGTTCATCATATACAAAATTCATAGTTTTATGTCATTTAAATGGACTCGAGTCAATTTTAGGTTGAATATCTGTGTAAATATTTAGCTAACCAAGTCAGTTTAGATCGTGGGTTGACCCCTTTATGTCTAAAAAAACTTTAAAGGGCATTATTCTTTTCAAAACTTATTATGTACCCGTCAAACCCGATGAATTCTGCAAATAACAAAACTAATGATAAGGTCATGGGAGTTTAAATTAATTACATATTTTTGCTAAAATTTAAACAGAAAAGAAATATTAGTAATTAGAATGTGTAAGAAATAAGTAATTAGAATGTGTAGTTTAAACAGAAATGATATATAGACATTTTTGTTTCTAGGTGAATTTAGAATTTAAAAGTAGTGGTAGAAGGGAAAAAACTATCAGCTTTTAGAGATAAAAATAATAATAAAAAATCATTAGATTACTAGAGATAAAAATTAACCAAAATTAAATCAGATTTTTTTTTGTTACATCTACATTTTATTGACAATTGCAAAAGCTTTTTTATTTATTAATTCGAGTGAGTTTTTCATCGAATCGTTGACAATTTATTAACTGAAATAAGAATTTCTTTAGTGGGTTGGAGTGGAATGAGCCTGGTGTGACAAATTGCGCCAAGGAAACACTTCCAATGAACGGATCAACGTACCCTGGCGGCGTACCTAGAGCCGAGATGGTGGTGGAGCAAGTTCTGAGTGGTATCACAAAACCAGTGTCATTGCTAAATATAACAAGACTATCTCAATTAAGAAAAGATGCACACCCAGGCAGGTTTAATAATTTCAGGATGGATTGCACACATTGGTGTGTTGCCGGTCTTCCAGACACATGGAACTTACTTCTATCTGCTGCTCTTGTTTGAACCACATTTTTGGTTATATTATATGTTTAAGCATTTTTGTTTTGCAAGAAATAACAATCTATGGATGTAACTTAACTACTTGATCAATTACAAGATATTCAAGCTTGCATCCATTTAGTACATCACGATTTTTATTATATTTAAAAAAGAAAACACTTGAATCCACGACTAATATATTATTGAACAAGTTCAAAGGCCACTGTGTACGGTACCATGATAATGAATGTCATAGTTTTTTTTAACAAACTTTACAAGAACATACATTATGATGACCGTCGTCAAGTCATTCATAATCCTAATTAACCTAGATAGCTAGGGTATGTACGGTATCATATTCACGAGGAGCATGTGGTTAGTATTACACATTTGGTTTGACTGGTGCCAATAAAACACGATGATGTGATTGTTAAACAAAGTGAATTGCATAAACTAAAGACTAGTTAACGAATTATAGTTCAAATACTTAAAATATAGCCACAACAAGGCTTGGGTTTGGACATTCAATAAGCAATCTAAATATCATACATTCATCACTACATAGACATGGTTTAGTTTACCAAATTCACACATTGGATAATAATGGACGCTTCAATCAAACAACAACTATATTAATGATTCTAGACTGGATAATTTATGTTATGTGATGGGTACTTATCAATCATCAATTTACCATCCGACGCTATCAATCAAAACACCTTATTCTCAATTGATAAAGACCAAATAGAAGAAACAATGCAATGACATGTTCAATATAATAAATCGTTCAACATGGAATTTGATTAACACATGAAATCACAATAAAATGTTAAGTGCTTAATAAGTCATAGCAAATCCATGTCAGATGTACTTACAATTCAGACTGATTACCAAAAGAATTCAAAACCTAGGCCTGGATGCAATCATGGAAGATCTAAATGGAAATTGATGATGAAGTGTGAATTCGGGAAGCGAAAGGCATGAATTGGATGAAAGGATACTTTGTCACTAAAGTTCCTAAGCATCCTCTTCATTCTATTGCTCCCCTAGATGTTGAATGATGTATTTTTCACGTTTTTGGCATTAAAACTTGTCCTAGAACCGCCTAAAACCGTTGGTAACTACAAGTTGGGCGTATTGGTACTCTGGTGGGCGTACTGATACTCTAGCTGCATTCAGAAACTATGTTTACAGCTAGAATACGCCCAGAAATCAATATTGAGTAAGAGTAGGGATACACCCATGGAATGGAAGTATGGATACGTCCATGCTCTTTCTTGTCTTGTTTCTATCCTCGTGCAAACGTAAAGCTTCTGCCACTCGTGATATCTTCACTGCAAACCTGCACAATCATAAAATAGACAAAGTAACCATATTCCAAGTATAATTCCTAGTAAAAACTTATAAAACCATGACAATTTAGACCATCCAACCATAACTCATCACATTACCCTTCATATAAAGGTAGTCAAGGCTCTTGTAGAATAGGGTCAAACGCTACTTTGTACCATATCGTAAATAATATATGAAGGTTATGACAAAGTGTCATACCACGACAATTACAAAATAGTTCAAATGTTTAAACATGGTCAAGGCTCTTGTAGAAGTTAAATGTATATCTCCTCAATTTTTTTTCTTGTTTGAAAAGCATATCTCCTCAATAATTAGCTCCCGTAAATATGCTTGTGGAGTTACTTATATTTCAAATGTAAATCAAGATTAGTGTTGAAGCCAATGACATTATATTTGGCATATGTCATAAGTTGATTTGAAATGAATTATTGACAAAATTATCATATTTTTGGGGCGTCGAATATTTTAAAGGCACAAAATATACAAAAATGCAATAATTTTAGCACAATTATCCATCATGCTAATGTATGCAAATTTTATGTACTTTGTTATCTATAGTAAAGCTAGCGTTAAAAAAAGTTTTGCTTCAACTTTACTTTTATTGAACACACTTGTAACGGAAGTTTCAAATCGTTCATGTTTTAGTTGTGATGTATACATCACATAATATTCGAAAAGTGAATTAACCCTAAAATAGAAATCCCGGTCCAGGTCATTCAAACTTTTTATGTGATTTTTTCAATTCGGTTCCTCATGGAGAAGATGATTTATACATGGGAAGCATTTACTTGTTTCCATTTTAATAAGGGTGTAAACGAGCCAAAACCTTTATTAGTTACCCGAGATCAATTCGCTAAAAGCTCGAATCGAACCAAACTCGTTTAATAAATGAGTATGTGCTTTATATATCAAGCTCGGCTAGACTCGCGAGCCTAAGCAATCATTGTGTTTATATAGATATAAAAGTTTATATTATATATTACAGGAGTAGGATCAAATACAAACCACATTTCGCATACAAATTGTAAAAACCATTTAAAAAGTGTCATGTGTCATCCAACTAATTATATAGAAATGATAAAATAATATCCTAAATAATATTAATTATATTGTATTCCCTATAAATATGCTAACAAGCAATTAATTCTTTATTTGGATCTTACTTTTGTTTTCAATGTGCTGATTAAGAAAAGTGTTGATATCAGTTATCTTAATTAATTTTCATGTGCTAATATAATTCAAAAGTGCTACTTTTATATATGTATTGTTTTAGTATGTGTTAATTTAACTCTTTTAAGTGCTAGGATCTGTTCTTACAGTTTGTGTAACACCCCAGCCCCGCTAGGGCTGACGTGTCACTCTTACAGATATCAAAACTAAAACTAATCCATAACATTAAATAAAAGATCCTAATTACATTTATTACATTACTGAAATAAAGAATCTTGGCTAGCAACTTCCTAACGCTCTTCACAGAAATCCCAGATCATCCCATATTGCCTGTAAAACAAAAAGGAAAAAAAACACAAAAAGAAAATACGGATGAGCCAAAAATTGCTCAGTAACGGAGAAATCGACAGTACAGGTAAAGCCATATCAGCGGAAAGAAAAACATAATAGAACTATGACTGAACTAAAACGATTACTGACACGAGTACTGAAAACAGATGCAGACAAAAGACTGATACACTAACCGATCTGAAACTTTAACGAAAACTGATACGAAAACAAAAGTCAGCCATACACATAACTGATATCGAACCCAACACAAAACCGTTGTAGAGACTGATACATAGCTGACCACGATGACTGAAATATTTTATCTTGTATAAACGAACTTATTGAAAACATCGTTTAAATAATCTAGTATCCGTATAACCAGAGAAGTTTCTAACCCATTATTCATAGTTTGTAAATGAAATGTCTAAACAAATCCAAGAAATAATAATTATCAAATATTTTAAACAACATTTAATAATGCTATTATTTTTAAAATAAGATACTTGACAAAAGTATTTTCTTATATTGAGCGTTTAAATTTTATCAAAATAAAATAGTTTATCACATTTCATAGCAAATCAACATTAGACAAAAAGAACTAATTTTCTAACTTTAAAAAAGTTATAATTTAGAAATATAATAAATGTCATAAACTGGATTTCAAATGAAATACTTATAAAAGTTTCATAAACTGATATGGAAAGCCGATACAGAATCAAAACCAAATACGTAAGCCTAAATATTTTAAAAACCACTAAAAATCATATAATCTTTAAAAGAAAAGGATTGTCGAACTATTATATTCAAATAAATGTGTGGATTCAAATCCATATATATTAATTAATCAAATTTCATAAGTTATTATTTAATTAAAATAACTATTTGTATTGCTTTGGAGATTTATATTTAATAACCAAAATAATCTAGATGACTTGAATTTAGAAGTAGAATAATTTAATCCTTACGAAATTTCTTAAATCAATGAGAAAAATGGACACGGAGAAAAGATAGATTCAACAACAAATATCGACAGACACCGAACCAAATACTGAATACAGATATTGTCGGACACAAACTAAACGTATAACACGGAATCTAAATCCAAACTGAGGCTAATACTGATCGAGACAAATCTAACACAAACCGGTACAGATACTGAGTTAAAACAGACATAGCTAATACATAACAGAATCGGATACTGAACACCAGGACACATAATTAACCCAATACACGATCGGAAACAAAACTAGATGCGTACAAACATATCAGACCTATCAGAACAGATACTTAACATATTCATATACAGAAACATATACTAACTTACACGACAACTATATGTGAACAAAATAAATCGTGTAACACAGAAGCACCCAGAGCCAGAAACAGACTGGTACATAGCTAGCTAGTCCATGCACCTATGAGATGGTGAGTGTGGCGTGCACCCCTTATTCCATCTCCAGACAAACAAACAAATTCAAACTCAGAGCTAAGATCGATCTATACGCCTCTAGTGGCCAAGGTGCTACACAAGCACGAGCTAGAGACGCCGTGAACTTTTATTACGCACTGTCACGATAAGTGTCATGCCGTTGACGCTCAAACGACAAGTCAGACATGCTTGGGTGACAGAGTACAAATACTAACGCCTTATAAATAATTTAAAGGCACCTAAAATTTAATACTAACAGGAACATGCGACCATGAGTATAAATCTGAGGTATGGCATGTTACAACATACTAATAAACAAAAAAAAACAAATACAAACCGACTCTTATAATGTATCACACATCAAACGAAAATAGGTATCGAATCATGAAAATAACACTTTAAGACCGAGACAGTAATCCGTACTACAAAGTAACGGATATGATATAGAGAAATACTATGATGAGGAGACTATAGAATCCGTACCAACGAGTAACGAAAATAAAAGTATACTACGATGAAAGAAAAACAGAATCCGTACCTTAACTCAGCAAGCAAATCATATCAATAACCAACTCGTCCTTAATACGTAAGCGAACCTAAATCCCATGTTATATTTTCAAATAAGTTATGTAGTAAATTATTCGTCTAGTCTATCATTTCGTTAACTTTTTCCGGCGATCAAAAATCCAAATCTAACCCCTTGATGTCACACATTTATTTTAGCACTTAACGTCAAGAAAAAAAATTACCAATATAGAACTTACAAAATAGTCATGAATTACTTCGTTCATCGTTTTCGACATTCTAAATAATATACATATATATATATATATATATATATATATATATAGGGCATGGCTCTATAAAAAAACTCTATCTTTTTTAGAAAACTATGCAAACCCATTGTCATCCATTGATTCCCTTTCATCTAACTTGATCAATGGCTCTCATAATTTTGGTAAGAATTATATTTAAAAGAAATCTTATAATACATATTAGTAAAGGAGAAGGGCATTTAAGGCATTCAAAAATCTGACTTTTCTCTTACACACATCAACTTTATTTCTCTTACACACATGTTATCTCTCTCTCCTCTCTCCTCTCCCCTCTCTCTTCAATCAAGATCATGATGAACACCAAACACAAGTTTCGATCTTCAAGTTCAGATCTACATCGTGTGAAAGAAAAAATGTTTGAAGATTGTTGTTTTAGAGAGAGAACGACGGCAGGAAGAAGGTTTTTAGAGAGATGAATTTTTTTTGTTTTAGAGAGAGAAACAACAATCTTCATCATGTTCATCTATAACACCAAGAACACACATACAAGTGTGTGAGAGAGAAGAAGTTTGAAGTATGTTGTTTTAGAGAGAGAACGATGACATACGCACGAGTGTGTGTGTGAGAAGAAGGTTTGAAGATCTTCTTCGTGTTCATCGGATGGTTATAGATCCGGTAAGTGTTCTTGAAATATCATTTCACACTTGATTTTTTGTTGAAATGGTTATTAATATGTTTTTGTGTGCGGAAAGTGTTTTAGTAATGGTTGTTAATATGATTTTGTATTTTAAATAAATCAAAAACTTTAGGATGAGATTTTGAACGGGTTTTTTTGTTGGTTTGGTTGCTTGTTAGGGGCTTTTGATCTTAACAGTAGCTGTTTTTTTGTTGGTTTGGGTTGCTTGTTTGGGCTTTTGATTTGAACAGTAGCTGTTTGCTTGCTTGATTCACAGACTCAGGCCCATAACATGTGTTAAGCCCCCCCTGTTGGAATGTTATATAACGTGTGTTGATTTACAGAAACAAACCCATAAAGATATTCAATTGACAAGCTGGATAGATGTAGGCGAAGTTAATGCGTGTTCTAGTAATGGTTAATGTTCATGTATTTTAAATAAATCCAAAACTTTATGATGAGATTTTGAACGGGTTTTTTTGTTGGTTTGGTTGCTTGTTTGGGCTTTTGATCTTAGCAATAATTGTTTTTTTGTTGGGTTGCTTGATTTACAGAGACAGACCCATAACATGTGTTAAGCACCTGTTAGAATGATATATAACGTGTGTTGATTTACAGAAACAGATCCATAAAAGATATTCAAATGAGAAGCTGGATGGATGTAGGCGACGTTAATGCGAGGACATTGAATAAGTCACATTCTTTGGAAAAGAAGTCTTCGTTCATTTATAACATGTGTTGGTGGTTCATGCTGTAACAGAACACCATGATGTAACCTGACATGTGTTCATGTATAACATGTGTTAAGCCCCTGTTAGAATGATATATAACGTGTGTTAACCTTTTGTTAATTAAAAAAAAACAAGTAATATCTATTTTATTTTTGTTGATGTTTAAAATATATGATAATGTGGATACTGAGTGTAAAACTTGTACAAGTAATAAATGTACAAGTTAGTATGTAACGTGTAATATGAAACGAGCCATTTATGGTAACACATGTAGTGGTAATTTTGGAATATATAATATGAAATGGGTCATTTGTTTTGCACACTTTGGAATGTGTAACATGTGTTAAGCCTCTGTTATAATATTTTTGTAACCTGACATGTATTCATGTATAAGCTAGTGGTTTACAAAACACCATGATGTGTATATAACGTGTGTTTCCAGAATGTGTTAAGTCCATACCTTTTTAACATCATGTACTAGACAAAACAATAAGAGTCTCACATTACATATTACTAGTAAACAAAAATACGTAGCACTAAGAAAAATGGGGGACGTTTACTATACCCATAACCGTATAACTAATATAACGTGTGTCAAGCCTCTATTATAACGTGTGTTAAGACTTTCAGAATGGATGCATAAACTCCAATAGTAACTTAATAACAGCAAAGTATACCTGCTATAACGTGTGTTAAGCCTCTATTATAACGTGTGTTAAGATTTCAGAATGGATGCATAAACTCCAATAGTAACTTAGTAACAGCAGAAGTACAAACACGGGCGACTCCAATACAAAATGTTTTAAGTCCATACCGTTTTAACATCATGTACTAGACAAAACAATAAGAGTCACACATTACATGTTACTAGTAAACGAAAATACATAGCACTAAGAAATGGTGGAGCTTCCTTTGATAGTCTGCCTTAGCTTTTCAGCGGCTACCTTTGCTGCCTTAGCTTTTCAGCGGCTACACTTGCTTTATTGTTTGGGTCGGCTACCCTGACATGTATTCATGTATAAGCTAGTGGTTTACAAAACACCATGATGTGTATATAACGTGTGTTTCCAAAATGTGTTAAGTCCATACCATTTTAACATCATGTACTAGACAAAACAATAAGAGTCTCACATTACATATTACTAGTAAACGAAAATACGTAGCACTAAGAAAAATGGGGGGCCGTTTACTATACCCATAACCGTATAACTGATATAACGTGTGTCAAGCCTCTATTATAACGTGTGTTAAGACTTTCAGAATGGATACATAAACTCCAATAGTAACTTTATAACAGCAAAGTATACCTGCTATAACGTGTGTTAAGCCTCTATTATAACGTGTGTTAAGACTTCAGAATGGATGCATAAACTCCAATAGTAACTTAGTAACAGCAGAAGTACAAACACGGACGACTCCAACACAAAATATTTTAAGTCCATACCGTTTTAACATTATGTACAAGACAAAACAATAAGAGTCACACATTACATATTACTAGTAAACGAAAATACATAGCACTAAGAAAATGGTGGAGCTTCCTTTGACAGTCTGCCTTAGCTTTTCAGCGGCTACCTTTGCTGCCTTAGCTTTTCAGCGGCTACCCTTGCTTTACTGTTTGGGTCGGTCTTGAAACGGTTTGTAAACATGTGGGTGTGCGTATGCCAGGGAAGTTATAAAAATGTGTTTTCAAGTCACACGTAACACGTGTTATGTTGTACATGGGTTTCATGTCACATGTAACACATGCATGTCCGATAAGTTCAAACTATAACACGTGTTAGTTGTGTTGTGCTGTAACATAAACATGGTCATGATCCTTGAGCATCTGATCTATGTTTGATGAAACCAACGGTCCTGAGAATTGGATCTTATTTCCCTTGTATCCATCACCGTCCTAATAACAAAAAGATAAGATAACCGTTAAGTCGTTAACCAGACATAAATATTAACACATTCATAGCCAGAAAATCTTTTTTCTCAAATAACATAAAAAACAGTTACTATTCAGATCAAAAGCCCTAAACAAAGCAACCAAACCAACAAAAAATAGTTACTATTCAGATCAAAAGCCCAAACAAGCAACCAAACCAAGCAAACAACTTTTTAACACAAAAATAAAAACCTGCAAATTACATAAACATTTACCCCTTTTAAGAACCATTTTAACAAAAAAAATCATGTTTCATCTCTAAAACAGCCATTACACAAAAACCTATTAACAACCATTTTAACAAAAACATCAAGTGTGAAATGATTTTTTAAAATAAAATACTCAAGAGATTGTTGTTTCTCTCTCTAAAACAACAACTTTCTCTCTCTAAAACACTTACCGGATCTAAAACCATACGATAAACACGATGAAAATCTTCAAACTTGCTTCTCTCTGTGTGTTCTTGGTGTTCTTGATAAACATGATGAAGATTGTTGTTTCTTACTCTAGAAATCAGCTTTCAACAAGCATGAGCACAACCGAGATGAAGATGACGACGTGAGATAAAGCATGAACACACCCGAAAATCAGCTTCGAAATAAGCATGAACACACCCGAGATGAACAAGATGAAAATTATTGTTTCTCTCTCCAAAACATTAGCTTTCTCTCTCTATAACACCAAGAACAAGCTTCATCATGTTGGGGATCAGACGATCTGGTGACATTAACTCATGTGTTGTTGGTGGAGTCTACATGGATATTAATGGTGGAAGGAATATATGTTCCAGAGATGAAGTTCGTGGACTCTAATCAAATGTCTTTATTATAAGGTAAAAGATAAAGATGGAGGTTTTGAAAGTACACTAGGAAGTGAGTTGTATAATTATGGTTATCAAATCAAAGGTAGCAAGTAATCTTCTTGGGTAAAGTAAGTTGGAAGTAAAAATACAATTATGCCCTTCTCTACAAATGAAAAATGATTATTTTTATGTACACGTGGATAAATGTGGACCATACATTGGGTTTGCAAAGTTTTCTTAAATTCAAGGGTTTTTCATATAACATTATCATATATATATATATATATATATATATATATATATTACAATAATTGTATAAGACACTGAAATGACAAATATATATAAGAAAATAATCAATCCATTAGTTTTGATGTAGAAAACTATAACTCATCGATTTGATAAAACTTTATTATAACCATCAATATTTAGATTTTGGTAATAACTAATGAATTTATGTAATTACTTATTTACTAAAATAATTAAATGAACAAATATACATATAACATAAATCAACCTATACATACAAACACAAAATGCATAACACAAAACACAATTTCAGACGCATCCCCATACACAAATCAACGTGTACCCACATGCAACATCATGCGCGCACACACATACATGACAAACAAATAACACACACTAACGCACACAAGACGACACACACAACATTACACACACACGCACACCGTACACACACATATATCACACGTACATAATATAAATACACACAACGAACTCTCTTCCTCTATTCGTATTCGCTTGCCAAAATCAAACCAAAAGAAATCCCAAACCCTTGATCGCCGGAACAACCTACCCTTAACCCAAATCGAAAGTCTTAACCAAAAGAAAAAAAAAAGAAATCAACGAACAAAGGTAGTTGGTTCGTCTACTTTGTATATCGGAACGACGAGAGCAAACTCGGTGGCGATCGTGGTGTCGATGGGCAAAGGTGGCGGCTAACAAATGGGCACAAATGGTGGTGTGGTCTGGTGGTCGGATCAGCAGCGACGAGCTTCCGGAGGTTGCGATGGTTGCGGAGGTGAACTTGAACAGAGGATTACACTAGAAACTGATTAAGAGGGCACAAGCGTTTTTTTTTTTTTTTTTTTTTGTAAAAAGAATTGAATATTAGCGATAGCGGTGATCGTATCAAAATTTATTAGGACAACTCGTTTAATAAGGTAACAATTTTATTTGAAATGGAAGGGTATATAGACAAGAGAAACTTGTATGGCAAATTAAGGCAAATTCCTAATTTGTACGAGATGGAAGATTTCCTTATGTCTAGCATCACTATTAGTATATATATTCTTTTCTCATATTTATTTCCAAGGCATTAACAAAGAAATTATTGTTAATCATAAAAAAAAAGAATTATTTACTTAATATTTTATTTATTAGAGTATGTATATTTAAATCTCATTACATGATAAGTTTAGAAAGTAATATATATATACGTTGACCTTCCCTATATATATTATATACCTAATTCTCATAACGTAGTGTATTAGTTGTTGAAACATTGAATAGTTAATTATAATACAAGTAATAGCTAATTTTAATGTATAGTTTTCGGACATGGGATAATATATATTGTTTGTAAAAATTGTGAGAAAATGATACATAGTAATATATGGTTGAGTATAAGAGTTACCATGTCATGCAAACATTTTAGATAGACTGATTACATTTAACCTATCACAAATCTAGTTAGGTTTTTTTTTTATTTTTTTTCTTTGGATATTACAGTTTGTATGATAAATATGATTTGTACCGGAATTACATAATAAAAGTAAAACTGAAATGTAGTATAAAAAAGACCTTGAATTACATCTTTTGGATTTTTTAAAAGTTATTAGGTAACTATAAGCCAAGGCCTTAAAACTGAACAAAACTATTGCACACATGGAAGGTCGTGTTTAAATGGCTTGATGTCCCTTCTTGTTTGGATATTTGGTCGACAAGTATTATTCTTTGGTTGGATTCGTTGAATGTTTTGAATATGAAGCGAAAGCTTATTCGTGGTGTTATTTTAGCATCATAGCGGACGCTTTGGAGATGTCGAAATGAGTCCATTTTTTCACAAGATGCCAGATGGAGAGAACATATTTTTGACATGGTTTTCAGTTATTCCTTTTAGTGATATGTCAATAAGAATAAGAATACGAAATCAAGTTTGAGTTGGGCTATATGGATTCAAAATCCACTTCTTGTTATCTAATGTTTTAGTTGTCTCCATGTAACTTTTGTTTTTTAATAAAAAATTTTGCAGTTAATAAAAAAAAACAAACCAAATTATACGAACGATTTGGTTTCGCTCATAAGATATATATATCTTTTAGCTCTTAGACCGATTATCATACAACAATGGCTTACATTTCAATTCAAGTGTTGTAGGAAGCGTTTGTATATAGTATAAATAAAATAGTTTTATTCAAATTACAATATAGAAAAAGTAAAGGAAAGCAGTACATTATATATGCTTCTACAACTGAAATAAGCAAAATACAATATAAAAATGCAAAACAAAAAACCGTTTTTGGTTGAGTTTGAGTTTCCCAAAAGGAATTGTTTATTTCCCAGGGTACAACAACCCAAGCAGTTGGTACTACTGGGTAAAAATCTAAACCCGGAGGTATACCTTGAACAATAAAAAGTAGAGGAAATAGATTGTTGGATGCTGTGTTGTGTATGTTCCAAGTATATTTCACAACTAACGATCACTTAATATTTATAGCGAAAACTGAGTTGAAACAACACTGACAAAAATTTAATGAAAAATAAATGTCATTAAACGTCTTTAACACATTTTATTATGTTTAAATGTTGATGACCAAAAACGGTTTCAGTATTGAATCATCTGCAGCAGTTGAGGATAAGTGCTTAACCATCAATGATGAGTTGTTGAACTATCAGCATGAGCAGGTGTCACTACTGAACCGTAGTGTTGAAGGCTAATTCACTATTGAGCTCATCAGCATGAACACATTTGAACCCTGGTGGTGTCACTACTGAACTGTAGTGCTTAAGGCTAATATCAGATGTTCCTCAGCCGACCCGACTAGCCCAGACCCGCGCCACTCGAATTAGCTTTCAAAAGCATAAAGGTGGCTCTCAAGTGTGCAAAGTGCGCCCATTCGCCAATGCCTCACGCGTGTGCGAGTTAAGTGTGCAGCGAACCTTTCGCAAAACCACTGGTCAGTGGCTCCATAGAACAATAAGTAAGGAGTGCTCACGTATATAAGCCACTTCATTTTCTTTTCCTCCTCCTTTGGGATAACTCCCACTTTTCCACTCATTTTACATATTCAACTCCCAACTGCGAGCATCAATATATAATTTATCTTTGCTCTGATTTAGACGTGGTGTTGTTGGTTTTAAAGCCCTTACAGTTACAACATAGAATACAAACCCACAAAATAGTACTTATATTAACCAATGTATAATATATGTTTGTACAAAGTTTAAGAAATGTACACATAACATTTAATGAAAATACTCTCATTTTCATTCATTTTGCCAACAAATGTTTCTCATTCAAAACGTAATGAATATAACATTACGTATTTTAGATGAGATGCGATTCTTGCATTTAAATTTCCACAATGGTCCCTAGCTTGCAAACTAGCTTATGTGAATTTTATGTTTAATTTATGTTGTGGTAAATATGTGTTTTAGTTGTGTGTCTAATGTTGGAACATATTGTTGAAAAAGAGCAATTAACTTAATTTTTTTCCTTCTTAAAAATCACTTGTTAAACCTATGTATGATACGGGTCAGTCCACAACGGCAAAACAGCATGATCAGGCCTAATTACGCAACCCAATCAGCTAGGCCCATTTCGAAGTTATGCATTGTTATGCACGTTTAGAATTCTGCACTTTCTCTTTTGCATGCATGTTTCTTTTTTCTTAGGTCCATGACCCCACAATAGGTGATCGTTTGTACTAGTTGATTTGCATCCCACATTAACAACACTCATAACTACACTCAACTTTCTGCCTTAATTGAAGCCACTCATGAGTCATGATCTTGCCACCAAAATCGACACTTTAGCAGTTGCCATCTCTACTACACACTCCAAATCTTCACCCCTCAAACCACAACATTAATTTCTCCTCGTCGCAAAACCAAACGAAGCACAGTCAGCTGAAAATACCTTACCCTTCTTCGATGGTTCGAATCCTCTAGGCTGGATCTTTCCGGCCGAAAATTTCTTCACGTACTACCAAGTGCCACTTGACCAATGTGTTCCGTTAACGGCCTTGTTAGAAGTATAAACTTAATTATGTTTATGTTTATTATGAAACTTATTAATTCGATATGTATTATGACTTATAAACCGAGAGATAAGCGGGTTATATGTTCAAACGGTTTATGGTAGTTATTCCCGCCATAAACAACCGCCAAAACCTCTCATATATATATGTAATATCCGGCATTATGGTCCGGTATCAAGACAGTTTCAATAGTAACCGAAATTGTCCACCAAATCTTTGTTCCTATTCTTATTCATCATCTGCACATTATCAATGTCAAGTATGTTTGTGAATCCAAAAGAAAACGATGCTTCCGCTGATGTAAAAATGGATTTCCAACATAGTGGTATCAGAGCCAAGTCTGATAAACGTGCAGAAATCAAACCCAATTCAACCACTTTACCGTGCCAACACTGCACTGATGAACAAAATGAAAAAATCCGACGAATCCCTCGCACAAAACTCTGTTACTACTGTCATTCTCCAGGCCATCGAATTAACAATTGCAAAGTTAAAGAAAACGATGAAGTGACACAATTGTTGAAGCAGGCAATAAATTCTGGAACGAAAAGGCAAGAAGGAGATGTACACTGCAAGGATGAGATGATCGTTACAGGCACTGAAGGCGGATTATGGTCCGATATATGGTATGTAAATCCGACGTTTGATCATCATTTTAGTGGTAATTTGAATTTATTCAAGAGAGTGAAACATGTGATGGGGGTAGAAACAAAAACTGGGATGAATAACTTCATGTTCATAAGAGGGGTAGGAAATGTAGAAATCAAAACTGAGAATGAAACAATGAGAATACATAGTGTATTCTACTCACCGGATCTAGAACGTAATGTTCTAAGTCTTGATCAATTAACCCTTCAAGGGTTTACGGTTAAGAAATCCGGTGACATGTGCAAGATTTACCCCATGTTTTCAGCCCCGGTTGCAAATACTGTAAGTGAAGTTAGTGGGTTGTCAAAGGAAGAGGAATTAGGATTGTATGAAAAACGAAAATTGCAATCTCTGTGTTCCGTAGACGATGAATTCAAAGAAAACTACTTGAATTCATATTTTGAAACACTAAGTGTTTCAAATGAATACGAGAATGACTGGACCCGTATGATCATTAGAGCACTTGAATTTCATGAATTTACTGATTGTAAAGCACTGCTCGACATGATTGATGATCGGGATTTCATATTCAAATATAAATATGATCTCGAAGTGAAGTTTGAAGAGATGGTAGGCTGGTTCTTAAAAGAAAAGATGGGGATAACATCAAGATCAATTCCTCCTCTGTTAACTGATGGGAGAAAGATAAATTTGCTCGGGTTGTATGTGATGGTTGAGAGGGATGGAGGCTACCGAAGTGTGACTATTGATAACTTATGGCCGGCGATAGCGAAAGATTTAGGCTTTGAGTATCAAGATGGTGACTTTATAAGAGTCATATATGCCATGTATTTGGATGTCTTGATCTACTATTATAAGTTTAAATCTACTGAAGAAAGGGTGCAGATTAAAGAAATGATGGAAGAAGGTGAAACTTCAACGGCAGGCAAGGATAAAGGAAGAAGTAAGAGTGCAGATCCAACACCGGAGGATGCTGCTTCGGAGCACTATGCTCTATATGCCGGAAATAGCTGGGAAGGTTCATGGATTCTGCATAAGAAGCGTCGCCGGTTTGATTTTAATGAAGCAAAGAAAGCAGTGGATGAAGCGAATCAGAGTGTTCAAGCACATGCCGCCAAATATAATCAAGTTTAGGGGGTTGTGTTAGAAGTATAAACTTAATTATGTTTATGTTTATTATGAAACTTATTAATTCGATATGTATTATGACTTATAAACCGAGAGATAAGCGGGTTATATGTTCAAACGGTTTATGGTAGTTATTCCCGCCATAAACAACCGCCAAAACCTCTCATATATATATGTAATATCCGGCATTATGGTCCGGTATCAAGACAGTTTCAATAGTAACCGAAATTGTCCACCAAATCTTTGTTCCTATTCTTATTCATCATCTGCACATTATCAATGTCAAGTATGTCTGTGAATCCAAAAGAAAACGATGCTTCCGCTGATGTAAAAATGGATTTCCAACAGGCCTTTTACTGCGTAGGAGATGCGTTATCATGATACCAACACTTGGAGACCAATAATTCCTTAGGCTCTTGGCCGAAATTTAAACGTGGAATAGAACTCTGGTTTGGCCCGTCAACATACGAAAACCATCAGCGACAATTCAAGCTTCAACAAACCACCACGGTGGTGGCATATCAAACAGAGTTTGAATGCATTAGCAACCGGGTCACCGGTTTATCTCAGAAAGCTCTAAAAAACTGTTTTGTTTCCGGTCTTTGCGCGAATATCGAGGTAGCAATCCTCAAACCATGCCTTATTTCAAGCAAGTGCCCTAGCTAGACTCATGGAGGATAAGTTTACTAATTCTGGTGGGCCATCATTTAAACCAAACCAACAAATTCCTATAAGCCCAATCCACCAACATGGGCGTCCTCGTCGTTTTCCAATAACCCTATTTCATCCACCACAAACTCAAACAATCTGATTACTACGACCAAACCTCCCCTCCCCACGATGCCTTTGATACTTTTGGCTCCCTAGCGCCAGAAGCCATCAACTTCTTGACGAGGGTTCAACGGGTTATCCACAGCAATTGTTCGACCCCAAGGGGCAGGGGTTTGTGTTCGGGAGGTTGGGGTTTGCAATTCAGAAAAGGTTGGCGGCGCAGCTTGTTGCCCGTCTACCTTCTGTTTTGATGTAACTTAACAAGTTTTCTGGTTATATCAATAGATAAATTCTTTGTTTTTTCCTGTACAAAGCGCAGACGTTGTGTTAGGAATATTATGGTTAGCCACACTTGGTCGTTTGACAGCCGACTTTTCAGTTCCAGAAATTTGCCTCATCTCTTAATCTCCTAACCAAACCAGCGCAACCATTGAGCGTTATGGTAAGAAAAAGCCAACACATTCACTGTTCAAGTTATCACCCAGACGTTCCGGTAATGTTACAAAAATCCAAATTCGGGATTACTTCAACAACGACCCCGACCCGAGCGATAAGAAGCTGGTGCAACAAGTTACGGCTGATCCAAGTTCATTTCCACACCATGTTTGACAAAATGGGTTGATTTATATTCACAGTAAATTTTTTGTTCCACCCATCGCAAATCTTCGTGACCGACCGACTACAAGCACAATTTTCTAATGTTATTTGGGTTGTCGTAGACTGCTTATTAAAATTTTATAATGTTATTTCATTACCGACTCACTACACGACTGTTTATATTGCTTCGATTTTCATGTGAGAAAGTTATTGATTACACAGTTTACCTAATACCATTGTTTCGGATCGCAGTCCAATTTTTATGAGACGGTCTTGGAAAGAATTATCAAACAATGGGAGCCAAACTGTTGCAGTCAAGCGCGTATAAACGAATGGACAAACGGAGGTCGTGAATCGTTGTTTAGAAGCATATTTAAGAGCATTTGTGTTTAAGGAACCAAAAGCATGGGAAAGATACTTGTACATGGCTGAATTTTCATATAACACCAATCATCATTCAGTTATTGGTATCCATTCTTCATTGACATTGAGGACAATATTGTCGAATCTCAGGAGGGGAGCAATTTTATGGGCAGTCCACAACAGCAGAGCAACATGATCAGGCCCAATCAACAATGCCCAGACGCCAGATTGTCAAGCCCAGGAAACTACAAAACCAAAGCCCATTTCGAAGTTCTGCTTAAATACAATGCAAACTACCTAAATACAATGCACGTTTACATATTTTTAGGTAATTTGCATTGTATTTAAGTTGTTTATTTTGGAATTAATTGTGATCCTTTCTTTTCCTAAATTTCTTTGAGCCTCACCCGCTCTAAGGGTGTATCAATGTATTTAGATCATTATCTATGCCTTCTGATAGTATTTGTGGGCTTTAAAGAGTGCAAACATCAAAGCCTTATTTCCCTTTTTATCATTAAAACGTTTTCGTAGGAAAATTTAAGTAGAATGGCAGGTAAAGGGCAATAAGTTGTGTGTCGGAATCCTCTTTTGAATAGCAAATCCGATCCTACCAAAAACAAAACATTAATTCTTTTACATCGAGAAATTACTATGGACAACCCTGCATTCTGTGCAAGAAAAATTTTGATCACTATATAATATATTTCAGTGAATAATAATTCACCAGTTAAACATATTTATTTAGATTGCAGAGCCCAAGGCCCAGTTTGCTCAAGGATGAGCCTCACCCATACCGAGTAGCCTTAGCCACCTGAACCCTTCTTCATTCTTGTATATAAGTTCGCCCATAGTTTATTTAATGCGTTCACTCTAGACTATTTATATAAAAATTTCGAACCTCAGTGGGTTCCGGTGAACCTGTCCCAACTTATGTAGGTCCGCCATGCGAACGCTCCCTCTCTTGGCACGTAAACACTGCCATCTCTTCATCTCCACCACGAATGGATCCAAAAATGACCCATTAACGATGACGTAACATTTCTCTTATTTCAATCACATACACTGATATATGATAAGTTAAGCCATGAGAATATGAACCACCACACACTTAAATCATGCAGATATTTAATTTCTGAAAATAAATGAAAACCAGAACATATCAGTTAAACATTTAAACATTAAAATGTCTGAACATGTGTGCAAACGTTTAACAAAAGTGGACAATCAATCAACTTGGGGTCCTTAATAGTTATCATCTTGGCAAGCGTACTAGTCGCAACGATACAACCCAAAGTGGTTTTCTTTTCTTTACACTCTCTCGTTCCCTATCGTATGTATTATCTATCAATTATGTGCATATTGGGCTCACGTGTACCCACATCCTTCAATAATTGACACATGGGGCTGGAATATACTTGGAGATTTCTGTCCTATTGTCATTGTCATAATTGTAAGGTCATGTTTCTTTCTAAATGAGATTATAAAACTTTATAGTCATCCTAAATGTTTAAAGCAAAAAAGAATGTAGTATATAACAAGATTATTTGTTTAATGTAATGAGATGAATTTTACTTATTATTTTATAATGAAAAATAAGAGAGTAAACAAGAGATCAAGGAGTGGGAGTGATAGATAGAGTAGTAGGACAATGTGTTATCGAGTTTCCTTAAGGAGATAAAAGAAATGGAAACTGAGAAAAAAAATATCGAGTTTCTTTATACATATATATATACACACACGTAAGCTAAATTGGTGCCCAACGATTCCAATCAAAAACTTGATAGTCTACACTCCAGATTGTTGAGTTCTTAGATAAGTAATTATAAATATGAAACGTGGGGCTAGCACTCTTCTTAAAAGCACGTCCCTTAAATTGCAAAGGAGAATTTGGAATAATTAATGTGGATAAAGTAAAGGTAGCATTTGTTGTTCAAAAAGAGTTAAAAATATATGGGTGTGTTTAAATAAAAAGTTGGTTTTGTTTAACTAGGCTAAGGGGAGACGGTATGGATTGTTTGAGTTACTTCGGTGACTCCTTTCATCGATCAGTGAACCACCCCCATTTGTTTGAGTCACTGATTGTTTGAATGTTTTTGGTGTATAGTCACCGATGCGGGAAGAGGAGGGAAGGAGGAGGGAGAGGGGTTTAATGGTGGGTTTCAACCTCTTTCAACCAATCACAATTTTTTTTAATTCTTTATCACCACTAGGTGTTTGAACCATACCCTTTGATTGAGTGCAAAATGGGGAATGGAATGGGGACTTGACATGGCATGCTATTATTGGGTAGAGAATAACTCAAACACCCTAGAGTGATTGAACTATACACTCCTAAGAAAAAATCTCGAACCTTACATTTCATTCTTAAACTGATCTAAGATAAAAATATAGAAAACACGGGTGTAGCTACTTATGCTAACTATTTCTTTTCATTCTTAAACTGATGGCTAAGATAAAAATATAGAAAAAAGGGGTGTAGCTACTTATGCTAACTATTTCTTAATTCCTACTCATTTATTTTAAAGTTCACAATTATTTATACGACATTATCTTTTTAAATACATAATAAAATCAAGCATTTTTTATCTTTAATTTAAATTGTTAATAAAAATGACAACTAAAAATCCCAAAATTGGTGTCATCTTTTTATGTTGTATAATATTTGTTTGCTGGTTTTTTTTTTTTTTTTACTGGATTTTTGTTCAACTTTTTTTTTGTGTTGAATTTATTGTATTGTATCTTTTCTGTTACAGTTTTTTTATATTAGATTTTTTTTGTTGTATTTTGAAAAAAAGAAAGAGGTGAGAGGTTGTGTTTTAAGATCAAAATGTCCTTTAATCATAGTTATCACAAGTGCCACACGCCATATCTACAATCTTCTTAGGCTACATAAGCAAGACAACTTTTGAAAGGATCTTTCCCACACAAATATATAACCAGTCCCTAAAAATGTGGTTCCTAAAAATGACCAAATAACATCTTTTCTTAATCAAGTTACCAATTTCTACAACCTGTCGCTAATTTTGGTAGGTATCCCCAAATCCACAATATTCTCTCTAGTTGAGATATAAATAACTTCCTCTTATTTGGAACATACATAAGCAAATATCCAAGATCCAGCATCTAGTCAGAATTTACAACATATGTAGACTCTTTATCTTTAAGTCTCTTTATCTTTAAGTTTTTGTGACCCATCTGCCTCTTATTTGGAACATACTTTAAGACCTTTAAATCCTTTAATCATTTTTAAGGAATCTAACATGAACTCCCATGATTAATCGCTAAGATAAGTTAAAAAGGAACCATTTGAATAAGATCATAGATTTTTTAGAACAACTACTTTAACTAACCACAAGCAAAACAAGCTAGCATAGCAAGGTTGCTTAAAAACTAGACACAAACAAAGAAGATATATAGATGAATTACTAATTTTAAGAGAACCAATGCAATCTTATAGGTGTGGTTATCACCTTTTGGCCGTGCTTAAGGTGTGAGAAGGTTTTCGGTTTTTACCACAAGATTATATCTTAACTAACAGGGTCAATCCTGAGAATTCAGATGCATTGTCTAAGCCCAAAGAAATGTGCCCCTTAGGACTTAACAAAACAGCTAATGTAAACTATTTATTTTGCAACTCATTGTTGTTGTTGTTGTTATTATTATTATTATTATTTTGAAATTAAAATGTGTATTGGTCTAATACATGATTGGCTAAAGTTATAAATTTTGAGATTGTAAGTTTTAAATGGTCTAAGATATAAGTTTTGTGTTTTATATGAGTTTTTGATATATATATATATATATAGTGGAGAATTCAAATGAGAAGAAACCTTTTTTAAGAAAAAAAAAAAGAAGAAATTTCAACCAATAAAAATGATTCATTTTACTTCATTTAATATAAGGATTTAATGTTACTATAAGGGTAATATGGTAAAACTACAAAGATCATTAATTAGTAGTATTCCTCTTTAATAGGTAACTACATTAAAATTTGTAACTTATCTTCAAAATATATATTTTTTTCAAAAAAATAAAATCAAATAATTTAGAGTGTAGGATAAATTACAATGTGTATATAATAAATTACGGGTTGTGTAGGATAAATTTCAACATGTGTAGGGTGAAAAGTGTGAGGACAGTGATAAGTGTGAGAACAGTGATAACGGATCCTGGCCCAACACGTGGCAGGGGCCTAATTGTTATGCGGGGGTACGATTGTCCTTTTATACGTTCCCTCCTTATTCGCGTTATAAATTTCTTTCAAATTAAAACTCCAAAGATTTATTGTTAGTTGTTACCTCCTTTGCAAGCTTTCTCAGATCTATGGCGTTTAACGTGGATTCTGTTCGACAAAGTAAAATTCGTTGGCGTTTTCTATTTTCGTTCCAGCAAATCATGCAATATATATGGCATTTTGTTCTTTTATCATTGTTCTATGGCGTTTTTTTTTTTTTTTTGTATTATTATTTTTATAATGTGTTGTAGATTTTCATTAGCATTATTTCAATTATGCAATTTAATCGCGTTTTAATTGATATTTAAATAATTATTAAGAACTGCAATTGGAGTTTTCAATAATAATTTTAATTGTTATTTACGTTCTAGTGTATTTCTTATGTTTTTATGATCATTGGCGTTTTTCATCTATTTGATTAGTTTTGAATTTTATTTAGTAGTATTTGTGAACATCAGTTATTATTATTTTGTTAATTTGTGTAAACATTAGTTTTGTTAATTATGGCGTTTTCATTATGATGTTATATTTTGTTGATTATTCATCTCATGGCTTTTTTATCATGTCGTTTTTAAATTATGTGTTTATTATGTCTTGTTTATTATTCATTTAATGGCGTTTTAATGTATAATGTTATTACGAGACATCACTGTGTTTTTCTAATTTTTCTGTTCCTCACTGTGTTTTCTCGGACGAAGTCTCTTCCTCGAGTCAAAGGCTTTGCCCCAAAACTGGATTACCATTTATCATTCCTGACGTCAGTGAAGAATTAAAGCCCACAAAGGACATGGTATTCTCAAGCCTTGATGATTGTTATTCAATGTATGTTAAGTATGCCAAGGAGTGTGGGTTTTCAGTCAGGAAAGGGACTACAAAGACAAACTTTAAAGGTGTCTTACATACTAAATATTACTTGTGTACGAGATCTGGGTTATACAAGGACAAGAAGGTTGATACGTTGGACCCCAATCAAAAGGAGCGAGTAGTGCGATCCAACTTTTCAAAGAGGACTGATTATGGTGCACTGTTATGTGTACTTTTGGAGGCTGGATCATGGAAGGTGTATAAGTTTGTCGAAGAGCAAAATCATGAACTTGTTGAACGTCACGATAAGCATTTTCTTCCAACTGAACGACACCTCACTCAGCTACTGTAACACCTCGAAATTTTGTGTCCAATAAGGTATTGACACGTGTCTTGAGTTTACACGTGGCGTATAATATTAATAAAGGACTAATGATTGACAAACCTTGAAAGTATGTAAATTCGAGGGTTATAAATGTCAATTAAGGGTAAGTATACGGTATAGTAACCCTAAACGATGCTCGTACCTTCAAACGAATAAATCATGGAACGTACGGAAGCGAAACGCGGAAGAAAGTGAGAGATTACAAACTGCAGGGGTTAACTGTGTCAACATGTGTAATTATACCTCTGAGTGACCCTTTGACATACCCGAAGCTTTGTAAACAGTCAAATACGCTCACTAGAATGAACTATATAAATACCGCGAAGTTCCGTTTTAAAACGAGAAAGTTATGATCAAATTCGTGAGCGAGGGGTTAAAAGCGTCAACAATATAAATTAAAGCTTTTCGGATAATAATCGAACTAGCCGGGGGCTTAACTGTACGAATAAAAGACCCGGGGCCTTAATTGTAATTAACCGAGAGCCAAATCGCAAAGTTACCCCTTCAAACCCGAAAGGTCAGGTTATTAATTACCAAAGATTTTATTAATCATTTCAAAAGATTTAAAAAGATTTAAAAACCAACCCTTACGGACCATAAAGGTCCTGCCTTACGGACCGTAAGGGGGTGAATGATTAAATTAGATCCGCCACTGGCTTACGGACCGCAGGGCCCAAGCCATACGGTCCGTAAGCGATGCCCAGCGACAGAAAATTGGCTGTTGGCTGTTTAAAGCGGTAAAACAATTAAGTATGGGTTTCTCAGAGTTATGGGCGCCCCCTACTCGACCCATAGCACCTTAGGACACCTGCCATTGATCCATACTCAATTGTAGGGTGTGTTGTAATGATCTAAAGGCTCCTTATGCACTATAAAAGGCCATGTATAGTCACAACTAAGAACACACTTCAAAACACACCTTCTGCTCTCTCCAAAGTGTTCTTCTCTAGTTCTAAGTCTTACATCAAGTCTCTGTAAGTATGCCAAACCTTCTATGGCTTTGTTTTTGCTTAGTTTAGCCTAAAAGTCAATCCGTCGTAACTAACGATTGACTTTGCAATAATTCATGAACGGTCCAGTGAATTGTCGAATCAAAAGTAGTTATGTGTTGGTATTTATGTGGGTAATAAACCTCTAAAAGGGTTCTCCCTGATCGCCACTCTAACTAGTTCAAATGTCGAGTCAAACGTATGCTTAAAAAGTCAACAGAAAGCCGTTTCGCGATTTTGTACATAATCTGTAATGTATATGCTATGAAACCTATTTGAACACTCATAAAACGTGATATTAAGTATATTAACTTGTCTAAGCTCGTTTGATTCGGCCATTTGCCATATTGACCCGGTTCGGAGCCGAAAGTCGCAAAAGTTTGACTTTTGCTTTGACTTCAGTTCTGACCCGTGTTAGTACAATGTAGATATGCCATAGGACTCTCTTAGGACCAGGTCACGTGATGGTATCACCCTCTGTGACCGGTTCGTTGTTTGTCCGAGTCTTTTACGCATTTCCGTTAATTACTTAAAAGTTGACCGTAACGCCCTTTTTAAAATAAAACGAGTATTTCGGACACGTGAAGGGACCATAACCTTGCTTACTAAATTCTAAGCATGTCCCTAAAGTTTCACGCCAATCCGAGGTCTAGAATGGGAGTTATGCTAAATAGCGCATTATAAGAAACTTTTGTAATAAACGGCGCAATTAGCATAACGCCTACCTAAACCAAGATTTCGTCACCAAAACTTTTACCCACTGTAGTAAAATAATATTTTGGAATTTTTAAAGATTTTTAATTAATTTTAACCAGCTCATAACCTGCGGTTATGGCTACGGTTCGGTAAATACCGAATATGCCCTTTTCGGCCAAAACTCGAGTTCTACAAGGTCTTTTGACCCGATTCCAGTGGCTACTGATTTTAAATAATAAATAAGATATTTTAGACTTATTAAACTGATCAGGAAACTCAGGTTTCCTGTAGAACTCAGAAATCCCTTTAAAAGTCTTTAAAATGACCGGAAAACCCCTACGGGGCGTATAATGAACTAAAACTCGTTACGGGCATTATGGAAGGTATCCTACTGATACCACAACCTCTTTAAAGTATATTGACTTAGGAAAACAGTGTAGGACTCCTACGGTTACCCGTTGCGCCTATTGCGCGCACGGTTCGGCTTATGTAACTAGTTTACATAAATTAGCCGATACGGGTCAAACCATATCATTTTGACCCCAAGATTCAGAGTGTGAATATTAAACCCGTATAAAACAAGTCTCCGAACTTGTTGGGTCAGAATCACATTCCATTCTCGGTTTTCGCCTTTCACGCGATTAAACCGTATCTATCCCTCGAAACTAACTGGTCTAGGCTACGGCTAATATAAAGACCCGTTAGGATTCTAATAGGTTATTTTAAAACCTTCGTTCCAGAATAAGGAGCCCCAGTAAAAGATATCTGTGATTTAACTGATTAAGGACAATACTTGCAAAGGTAAATACTTTTAACTTATTTTCTCTTATACGGGCTTGGGTTACGGTGTATAAAATACCGCTTGATTGAGCATCAAATCTTCCATCGCTTAGGTGGTTAATTGAATAATTTGATCGGCTCATTTAAACAGTCTTGTTACTTAAAAGCCTTTGGGGGGTTAATGACCATGTCCCGGATATCCTTGGCATCATTTTACGAAATGGCCACGACCTCGACACCCGGGTGTAGGCGTACACCCGGTATGATGTCTATACTATTAAAAGACGTAGCCGATGGTTTACCCGCCTCGGTTTTACGCAAATGTGGTGTGTCTATTGATCTTTAACCCGGACAGGATCCGGGCTACTGAACGCATAGAAGGAACATGTAATTCGTTCACAAGATTATAATTTTAAATAATTCTCCCAAGTTATAAAAGAATTTGTGCCTCGTGCATTCAAATCAATTTTAATAAACATTTTTCAAAAGTGTCGGTTGAATGTATTTACCGGTGTAAACTGACGTATTTTCCCAAAAAGATTAAGTGCAGGTACTACACGTAATCGGCTGGCAATAGCTCCTTAGCATCTTAAGAAGTCTCGCAAGCTTGATGTCTTATCTGTTGAACAACATTTTTATTTATCTTGATCCCTCCTGTGGATAATATTCAACTACTTGTGATACATTTGATATTACAGTAAATGGTTGAATTATATTTATCTTTATGCTTCCGCTGTGCATTTATATATTGTGGTTTGACTATATTGTTGCCAACTACGTCACGGTAATCCCTCACCGGGCCCACCGGTGATACACGTGGAAATCGGGGTGTGACAGCTACAGAAGCATGTTATACACAGTATGTCTAAGCTGAATTTGGGTCCCGTCAAGGCGTTTAATGTTATGAAGACTTGTTTTGGCGGTTTTGAAGACGTGGGTGCAAGTAAAGTTGAATTTAAGAACTATAAGAGGCAAATTAACTTGTTTATAGGGGAATATGACGCCGATATGGTTGTGAGACATTTGAATGAAAAAAACATTCCCAGCCTAATTTCTCGTATGATTACATCACAGACGAAGAGAATCGTTTGAAGGGTCTTTTTTGGTGTGACGATCAAGCAAAACGTAATTACCACGTGTTTGGTGATGTGATTTCGTTTGACGCCACGTATCCTTCCAACAAGTAATATTTTATAATTCAACTTCTTCTGTTTTTGGCGTTTTATTAATTTACATTCAATGGCGTTTTATTATTTTACATGCAATGGCGTTTTATTAGTTTACATGCAATGGCGTTTTATTAGTTTACATTCAATGGCGTTTTATTATTGTTTCAGTTCTCATGGTGTTTTCATATATGCAGATACTCTATGGTGTTTGTACCGTTAACTGGTATAGACAATCATCACTGCAATGTTACATTTGGTGCAGCTTTATTGGCGTCGGAAACTGCTGATACATATATTTGGTTGTTAAGAGTTTTTCTAAAAGTTGTTGGTTCTCAACCAAAAGTTGTTGTCACTGACCAAGATCCAGCGATGAAGAAGGCTATTTCTGTTGTATTTGTTGATAGGAGGCATCGGTTATGCATGTGGCATGTGATGCATAAACTTTCTCTGAAGGTTGTTATGCTTTGTTTACCTTTGGCGTTTTAGGATACACTGCGTTTTAAATTACATGGCGTTCTTTACCTTGTTAGTGTTTTTTTAATTAAGTTTTGTCATTGTTTTTTTTATTTATGCATGGCGTTTTTGTGTTATATATAGGTTGGTGTTAGGCTATGCAATTCCACCAATTTTAAAGAACGTATTTGTGGTGTTGTGTGGACGGATATTCTCACACCTGAAGAGCTTGAATCAGAATGGGAAGCGGTTATCGCAGAGTTCAATTTAGAAGATAATGACTGGTTATCTGATATTTTTGCACTTAGGGAATCTTGGATCCCTGCATACAATAGAATGGAGCAGATGTCTGGTCTTATGCGAACGACATCCAGGTCGGAGAGTGAGAATCATTTTTTTTGTCAAGTGTGCAATTCGAAAGCTACTCTTGTTGATTTCATGACGCATTACGAGACTTCAATAGAAGCACAGCCTCATACACATCTTAAAAATGATCATGAATCTCGATACAAAAAACCCAAGTTGAAGAGTAGTTACAAATTGTTGGAAGGGCAAGCTGTTGACATATACACAAAAAGTATTTTTTGTGACACTCAAGCTGAGCTTATTGGAGTTGTGGATTGCATAAATCAACGTTACGAAGATCAGCCTGATGGGTTTGTTAAGTATTACGTAAATGACTTCCAACAGCCTTGTACATCCTTATTTGAGGTAAATAATGGCGTTTTGGTTTTTATGGCGTTTTCTGTTAATGGCGTTTTATCATATGCAATGTGTTTTTTTTTACTTTTTAGACAAACATTCTATGCATGGCGTTATAGAGATATTGTTTTTTGGTGTTTTTCAGGTAATGTTCCATAAGTCTGATTGCACATGCGGTTGCTCATGCAGGCGTTTTGAACAGTCTGGTTTGCTATGTAGACATATATTCTATGTTTTGAGAATTATGGACATTAGGGAATTTCCAAAACAATACATTCTGAATAGATGGCGCAAAGAGGCTTCCCCAAACTGCTCTCCTGAATTCTCAATTAGTCGTGAATATATGACCGAGCTTGATCCTGATGTGCAAAGTATGATGCGAGATATTATTTTTTCAACCGAATACATTTTGAACCGTTTATCTGGTAATAAAGAGGAGCTATCCTTATACAAGGATCATGTTCAATCTTATATGAAGAAGGTTCAAGATATGCAGATTGTTGCTCCTCCCGCTAGTTCTAGGGATAGATTTGCCGAGATAGCCGGTCAATATAAATACGACAAGAATCCGATTAGAGTCCCTGTAGGGTATAAATCCAAAGGTTCTGGTTCTCGGAAGCGCCTGGAATCTAAACAGGAGATAGCAATCGATAAACAGAAATCAAAGTCGAAACCCGGGGCCAAAGAAAGAGAGTGTCAGAACTGCAAAGGCTATGGACACTACGCATCGACATGCAAGCATGCCGTAATTAAAAGAAGATCGACAAGGTCTTCGAGAGCCAGTGAAGAGTAGTTTGGCATTTTGTATTTTTCATTCTAACAGAACACACACAGATGGTCTTCGAGATCCAGTGTAGAGTAGTTTGGCGTTTTATATATTCAATCCTATAGAACACAGACAGATCTCAGTTTGGCGTTTTAAATCTTTTTTTTTTTTTTGCATCTTTTTTCTTTTTTCTTCCTATTTGTTCATAACATGCTACTTCGAAGTTAAATAACAAACAATATAAGATTGGGCAAGGAAATCAAACGCAAAAAAAAAAAAAAAAAAAAAAAAAACAATAACGCCACTAAATAAAACTACCATAAACTTCTAATTTTGGTCGTGCTAAACTCAATAATGTTTTGCTGAACGAAATGGATAACATTGTTAATCCTCAGTCAAGAAAGATGTGTAACAATGTTAACCATCCCGTTTAGCTAAACTTTATTGAGAACAAAAACTGAATCTCCATGAAATGGCCTTTTTGAAGTTTTGTGGTTTTTGTATGTTTTGGCGTTTATATTGAGGATCTTGCTCATTACATAGAGCAAAAGTTTATTGAGAAAATAGTGTATATCAAAGAAACATGGATTGGAATATTTGATATTTTGGTTTTTTTTGGCGTTTATAAGATGAATGGTATAGAGGAAAATATAGGTTTTTGGGGTTTTGGTGTGGATTTTAGTAGTTCTGAGAGTTTGTTTATATAGAAAGTTTTTGGCGCGTTGCGCGATTTTTATTACAGTAAAGCTAGTAATTAAGTTCTGTCGTTTCAGTACTATTTGTTCAGCTTTATCGGTTAAAAACAAAGTTTGGCGTTTTATATCTATGGTGTTATATTATGATGAAGTGTGCTATGTGTGTTGAGGCGGGATTTTAATAGCGTGAGTTTGACGTTTTATGTTAAGTCAAAAGACCCTTTTACCCTTAATGAAGCGCGCCAAATTAATAAAAGTGATTTTATTTACGAAAACGCCACCGCGTCATCTAGTTCATAGATTGTTTTGATCTGACGATCCATAAGCGCTCTCTCCGTTCTAACACTTTTGAGCTTTTTCTCTAAATCCAGACCCTATATATATATATATATATATATATATATATATATATATATATATATATATATAGGGTCAGTATTTAGGGAAAACGGTGAAAAGTGTGAGAACGGTGAGAACGATTTTGGTGTTAACATGTGACATTGATGCTAAATTAAACTAAGGGGTAATATTGTCAAAAAAACCCCACTCACATGAACTGGGTGTTCATATAAAACGTCGTAAAAACACCCAATTCAGAAAAAAAAATGTCATTAAAATACCCAGTTCAGAAAAGGCCATGAAAATACCTAGTTAAAACGCCATAAAAATACCTAGTTCATAAAAATGCCATGAAAATACCTAGTCTAAAACGTAATAAAAACACCTAGTTCAGAAAAACGCCATGAAAATACCTTGTATAAAACGCCATAAAACATCCAGTTCAAATAAACGCCACAAAAACCCAGTTCATTTTTTTCGAAAAATATATCAATAGTATACTCGTTGGAAAGATAAAAAACGCTGAGTTTTATGGTGTAATT
Organism: Helianthus annuus; assembly: GCF_002127325.2. Taxonomy (NCBI): domain Eukaryota; kingdom Viridiplantae; phylum Streptophyta; class Magnoliopsida; order Asterales; family Asteraceae; genus Helianthus; species Helianthus annuus. The sequence goes on along the minus strand of NC_035448.2, from coordinate 181,042,032 downwards.
TTTTTTTCAAAAAACAATCACGTATAAAAAAGTTATTGTCGTTTAAATATGATGGTGGAAAATGGCATGTGATTAGCATGTGCACATTTGTTTGGATCTTCCTATTTTACCCCTCCTTGTAGTTCCAAGGCCCCTATTATTTACAAAAATGTCACCGCATCAATCTCAGCCACAAACCACTAAGATCTTATGGCTGAGAATCGTTCTCACCGTTCTCACACTTTGAGTCGTTTTCTCCTGATCTTGTTCCTATATATATATATATATATATATATATATATATATATATATATATATATATATATATATATATATAGGGGAGGGTTATCTTGAGAACGCTAAATATTGCGAGAACCGTGAGAACGAACGAAAAAACCAATCAAAACTAATTTTTTTAATACAAACCTCATTGTAATTAAGATACAACATCAAAAAAAGAATTTACAACATCAAATAATTTGTTTCTCCTTTCAAAATCACTCTTTTTAGATTTTTTACACATGTGTAAATATAACAGATTTACACATGTGTAAATGGCAAACTTACACATGTGTAAATTTTCTTTAATTACGAATTCACGTAAATTTAAACGTGTAAATTAAATTTCTAACATTGTATTCGAATAATAATAATGAGTGTAGAAAAAAATTTTGAATTTGAATTGTTTTTGACCAAGTTCTCGTGATTTTTTCATTTGTTCTCACGGTTCTCACAATATTTAGCGTTCTCATTTAAACCCTCCCCTATATATATATACATATATATATATATATATAGGCTAGGAGTTGGCCAGAAAGTCCAAATTTCCTAAAAAGTGTAAAAAGTCATAAAACACCATAATGTCAAACATAAAACACACCAAAAACCCACAAATAATACCATGAAGATTACTAAAACATCATGTATGTGGGTTTTGTGTTGTGTTTTAGATGTTAAGGCTCTGATTATGGAATGACAAATATTAATGTGTTTTATGTTGTTTAGCATTGTGTGTTTTACATTCATAGTTATACGATGGTGAGTTTTAAGTTTTTATGGACTATTAGAGTTTGAATATGGTGTTTTAGTAATATTCATTCTATTATTTGTGAGTTTTAGGTGTGCTTTATGCCTGAAATTATTGTGTTTTATGACTTTTTACGCTTTTTAGGAAACTTGGACTTTCTAGCCGAACCTCACCCTATATATATATAGGGGGAGAGGATCATGAGAAAACTAAATATAAATGAGAAAACTAGAAAACTAACTAAAATCCACTAAAAAGGAGGGAGAGTGGGACTTTTAATGAAGGAGGGGGGGACTTTTAATGAAGGAGGGGTAAAATTGAAAAAAAATATATATAACTTTTCAAACATTTCCCATTTCTCCATACGTTATCATTTTAAAACAAAAATGGCACCATAAGATCACAAATTTTGTTATCTTTCATTCAAGTATATTCGAGCATATTTTTTATGACATAAAAAAAGATTTATGGTGTCGTCTTGTTTTCAACACTATTATTATAGTAGTGCACATGTGCAATATAACATGTAGTACAATTGCATTACATGCTTAAAATTAGCTTTTTGAGTCTAGTTTAGCTTTTAGGGTTAGTTTTTTGGAGGTTTAGGATTAGGATTAGGTTTTTGGGTGTGGGGGGGAGGGGGGTTTAGAATTTTTTTTTTTTTTTTTTTTTTGGGGGGGGGGGGGTGGGGTGGGGGGTTTAGGTTTTTTTTTTTTGTTTATGTTTAGGGTTTAGTTTTAGGTTTTTGGGGGGTGGGGGTGGGGGGTGGGGGGAGGGGGTTAGGTTTTTTTGGGGGGTGTGGGTGGGGGGTGGGTTAAGTGGTTTAGGCTTTCCGTATTAGTGCACATGTACAGTACAACAAAATTTATTTTATTTTATTTTATTTTTTTGAAAATTTTTTTCCATACATAAAAAGTAGTGATTTTTCTTTAAAAAATTGTAAAAAAAAAAAATTTGGTATTTTTTTAGGTTTTTTTAGTTAGTTTTTTGGTTTTCTCATTTAAACTAGTTTTCTCATGATCCATCCCCTATATATATATATATATATATATATATATATATATATAGTGGAGAGTTCAAATGAGAAGAAATTTTTTGTAAGAATAAAAAAGAATAAATTTCAACCAATAAGAACCCTTCATTTTACTTCATTTAATTTTTGCATTTAATATTAGTGTAAGGGTATATTGGTAAACTTAAATAGATCATTAATTGGTAGTCTTTCTTTTTAATAACTAACTATATTAAATTTGTAACTTATTTTCAAAAAATATATTTTTCCAAAGAACAAAAGAAAATTAAGTTAAAGTATAGGATGAATTACGAGATGTGTATGATGAATTACGAGGTGTGTAGTATAAATTTAATATGTGTAGGATAAATTTCAAAACGTGTAGGATAAATTTTGATGCGTGTAGGCAAAAAAAATTAATGTGGAGGATGATAGTCTTTATGACTAATTAATTAGTCAAAAAACAATCATAAATGAGATGAGAAAAAAAAAACTATTTAATGTTTTACAATTATACCTTTTGTTCTTTTTCTTCTCAAATTAATTTTCTTCTCAAATGAACATTCCCCTATATATATATATATATGTATATATAGGGGAGGGTTATCTTGAGAACGCTAAATATCGTGAGAACCGTAAGAACGAATGAAAAAACCAATCAAACCCGAATTTTTTTTAATACAAACCTCATTGTAATTAAAATACAACATCAAAAAAGAATTTACAACATCAAATAATTCATTTCTCCTCTCAAAATCAGTGTTACTAGATTTTTTACGCATGTGTAAATATAACAAATTTACACATGTGTAAATTTTCTTTATTTACGAATTCACGTAAATTTAAACGTGTATTTGTGTGTGTGTATATATAATGTGCCACCAGGTAAAATCTGCTTTGGCCGGAAGTCCTCCCTGCCCACCCCAGGGTCGGCTTTGCTAACTGTCTTGGAACTTCGAGGCTTTCCGGTTTTTAGTCATGTCAATTGTTTCACATAAGTTGAATTCTAAAACATTTGTTTCGCTATCATGTTACACATTTTATTACCATGGAGTTGATTCATGAGATTTTTATGAACTAGTTCATGGTTATCATCCTTAGAGGGATAGGGCACTAGCAGGTAGATGCATCTAGGGTACTTACTTATGCCAGAACACCGCCGCCACCCCTAAAGGCAGGCAAGACGGGTTCAGTTAGCCAGGAGAGGTACCCGCATGAGAAAGGTGTTTTTTTCAAGGTGGATGTTGACTACGAAATTTGTTGGTGGTTTGTGTTTGATTAGGGTATTTTATTTTATTAATATTAAAAGAATATACATATTTTATGGCATGGGTAGGGTGCCCCCACTACTTAGACCATGTGTAGTGGTTAAATAAAATAATGCCCCCACCATGGGGCATTATTTGACACGTGACAGTCCAGTCAGCATGGGGCGTTATTGCAAAAGTGGCGTAGTGGGAATAATGCCTGATAATGCCCCTTCCAATCATTAAACAAAAAAAAAAACAAACTATTTTCTTATTGGTGGGTCAAACCCAGTCAACCATTCCACAAATTGAATTAGGCGTTTTATATATAATGCCCGACCAATTTTTTTTCAAAAATAATACCCTATAATGCCCTATGTAATGGAGGAGGGGGCGTTTTTTTTACCCTATAATGCCCCACTACACATGGTCTTACTAGCTAAAGAGTATTTGGTATGAAATTTGACATGACGAGTGTTGATTGGCTGAGGCTAGAGTAAATAGCCATGACTCCATGAGTGCCCCTTCCTCGGGTTTTTGAGCTCACATGCTAGATAGTCAAAAGATATCTACTAACCATCTTGTGTGTTCATATCTCATCTTTAAATTCATCGATCTAACCATGTTAGCTATTTCACAAAGAAGGTATTCAGTCATCTTGAAACTCTCGCTTTTAAATCGTACCTTATATCTGAAGTCTGAACCCATCCCCATTAGTACATGATTAGTTATTAATTCAAATATATATATTTCAATGTAAAACGACTGTAGATTTCTTTTACATGTTCGTACCGCCCCACAACTCTTTAGAAATGGCTAGATAGTTCAAAATTGGTGGTTAAAGGCATATTCTCAACGACATAGTGGGTGATATGGAACTCAAAGAACGAAGCGGTATTTCAAGCTATTAATCCACGGAAAATCTTGTTTTGAAAACTATTGTGCACTGTTATTTTCTTTGGATTCGTAATAGGAATAGCAAGGTTAATATTGGTCGGGTCGAGTGGATGAAAATCCACACTTACACATATAACTCCTTTTATTCGAATCTGGTAAGGCTTTTTCTAACCATTTCCGGTTACTTATAATGTAATGCTGTTTAAAAAAATAGTTAATGTGATGTATAAATCCATGTATTCAAAAACTTTATTTATACGGATAGACAATTATGTCTTTTAACTTTATCTTTAAAAAGCTAATAAAAACAGCACCACTAGTTGAAGAAATCTGTTGATGAAAACATCTGAACATGTAATGGGCCCATGAAAAGAAACCATAATTCACTGACATCCACCACCATTCCTTTCGGGTATTTCAGCTTTTTGTCTCCCAAACCCATGTGTACATCTTTTTTAATACATACCTTATGTTTCATTTTGGACCATCCGGTCTATTCGGGTCTAAACACTTGCTGACATGATGAACCGTTCGTATTATGGGTACCATTTCAAGTCAGTTCTAACCCGTCACCATCACCGGAACTTATACACATCACAACCTTACATAATAATCAATTATTGTTAACAAAATGTCAAGTTATACACTATACAATAACTCAATAAGAGTGTGTATAGTGTTAAAAAATTGTTTGCGGGTCATAGTATGGAGACATAACCAATGTTAATAGAATCCGACTGATTATTGAATCTACTACTCTACTGGTCAGATCGGCCTTATGAATTAGATAAGTAATAAATAATTCGAGAACTAAAAATCATTAAAAATAGCTATATATTATAACTGAAAATGTATAAGTTTTGTTACGATTATAAAGCCAACTAAATTATAAGAGTAATCTCAAAAATAAATATTTTCTCACATGTTCAATAAGTTAGTAACTGCAACAACATCCGTGATAAGAAAATTAAAAACACTTGTAAAATTGTGTAGTTAGCTTGCGTATCCGAAAAATACTATTTTTTCAAAATCATCAAAACCCACCCAATAAATAGAGACCAAAAAATAAAATATTCATACTTAAACACCACCTTTTACATTTATTTTTACTTTTCCGTCTTTTCTATAATCTATAAAATTTACATAAGTTGCGAATTCAAATTTAAAATGTTTAATATTTATATTTTTAAAAGTTATAAATTATAAATTAGAGATTGTAAAACTTAAAGTATAATTAATTAATATGTAGTATTATAATATTCAACACTTATAAATTTTTAAATAAAATTGTTTTTATAACCATTTTTATGTCGAAAACCGCATAACTCATTTGATTTTAAATGAACATCCCCGACCCCGCCATTCCTCTAATTGTAGTTCATATATGAAGGAACACGATGCCCAAAACCGAACCCCACCCAACCACATGACCCCTTTTGATTGCCAAAGTCGAATTATTGGACAACAGGGGCGGACCTAGTGTGGTCCGAGGCGTAGCCCGGGCTACGGCTCAACTTTTATTCGGTAGTGTAAAAAAAAATTCTTTTTTCGATTTTTATACTAAGGACACCCCTCAACAACAATTAGGACACCCCTCAAAAAAATTACAAACTGAAATTAAGCCCAAAAAATACTGATTATATTGTCCCAAATAACCATGGAAGGAAAACAAAGAAGAAAGATGAAGTTGGTAAAGTTTCTTTGTTAACGTTGAAGTGAAATAAAAAAAAGTTGCAGGTTTTGATACAAGGAAGAAACGTTTCTTTAGGAGTACATCTTGGGAAGATAAGTCTGAAAGTCAAAAGTTAATTTAATTTACCTTTCAATTCCAAAAAATACATTTTAATTCTTTCTTTAAAAAAACAATTTAATATAACCTGTTAGGTGGGGTGGGGATGGACTGTTAAGGGATTTGTGTTGTGTATAAATATTGAGAAGTAGTTTCATTATATTCAACAATTAGTATGCCTTGTAGCGAAATTCGGTTTACAATCTTCTTGCTCCAACGCACAGTCTTCTTCTTTGCGTAATCGATAGGCCCCTTACATAAAAATTAAAAATAAATCTAGCCCGGTTTAAAACCTAAAAACTTATTGTCAATATTGATTCATAAAACATAGCTCAAATGTGAAATGCTCAATATGGATTCATTAACCTAAATACTAATAACATTAAAAAACTAGTTTATAAAATTTAATTCTTTAAGGCCTAAGTGTCTTTTTTTGGCTCGACCAGGGCACTTGATTTTCAAGATTGGCCCTGCCCCGTAATATAGGTAAAAAAAAAATTCTCCATTCTATAAATTATATAAACACACGGTAAAAAAATTGGGATACCCCTGAATGTTTTTTCTGGTTCCACCACTGTTGGACAAGCTATAATTTATATCATAAGTCTTTTTTTAACAGCGAATATTACCTTTCTGTTACTTACCGTTAAATTACACCAAATAATTTACTATTTGTGTGTTATTAAACCTATGATCTCTAGCTTTTGAGCTAGTCCAATAACTTTATCATATGTCCTAATCTCTAAACTTTTGACTAAAATTTGTATATCTTGTACTTTAATTTAACTCTTAACTCCCATATGTTGTCCCATTTCCACCGGTGGAACCAACTTACTCGGTTCATATCGAACTATATAGACTATTAGTATTACCCGACCCGCTCATTTTACCCGATCCAATATTAACTTTGGTTTCCAATAACCAAGTCAAAGAATATAAAACAGAAGTTTGCAGTTTGCAACATGGGATTCTTTCTGGCAAACATTCTTCATCCACTCCACTTAACTTACTTCACTTGTAGTAAACTCTCTTCCATTAAACAAACTCTGTATCTGAATTTAAAGTACACCCAAATCCCAACAACCCATTTGAAGATCTTTTAAACTACTCAAACTTGCAGCAGTTTCTTAAATCACTCATACTTTGAGGGTATGTAGATCCAGTCATCAAGAAATTTTGATTTTTTTTATAAGTAAATGGCAAGAAGAAGATGGTTGAGTCTAATCAAGAGGTTCTTCATCTCAGAAACATGTGAAAAGAGAGTAAAGGTATGGTTAAAACTAGTTTACATTCATGTTTGTTTACTTGTACATTATGATAAGATTGTTGTATGGTTTTACTTTTAGGAAAAGAGGACAAGATGGGTGTTTGGGAGGCATAAACTGAAGAGGTTAACTTCACAATCTACACTAATAGAGAGGCCTCAATCAGCAGAAACAAAGGTGAAACCTGATGGTGGTGTTGTGGGTCAAGAAACTGATGAATCGAAACTCGTATCGAGTCGGAAGATTGGTGTTAAGGAAAGGGAAAATGGTGCAGCCATCAAGATTCAAACGGCTTTTCGGGGATTTCTTGTATGTGTTTTCTCTCAAAATTTGTAGTTTTTGTAAGAATTGAAGTGTTTCTTTCTATCCACATTAAGCACTCTTTTGACTTTTATGGTCAAATCATTAACTTTCAAGATCTAAGATAATATGATATTATTCAAGTTTATACAAATGTTAAAAGCAAATTACCATAGCTGTTTGGCAACTTCTAAATGGGTAAGTACTCAACCAGTAAGAGGTCTGAATAATGTCTGACCAATTCAGATAAGAGGTCTTAACTATTCAGACTCGGTATAATGGTTAACCATTCAAAGGCAAATGTCTTGAAGCATTAAGACATCTGCTCGCGAAACAAACAGTTTGAACCATTAAGTGTTGAACGAGTAAGAGGTCTGAGCCATTAAGAGCTGAAACAAAACAGTTGATACTACTTTGGAAACAAGCGTGTCAAATATCTAGAGGAAATGTATTATAGGATTTAACATTAAAGTTTAAGAATTTGACCTGAAAGTCAAAACATGTAGTAATGGTTGTTGTCTGATGTTGTAGGCAAGAAAAGCTTTAAGGGCATTAAAGGGACTAGTGAAGCTACAAGCTATAATTCGTGGGCATTTAGTTAGACGCCAGGCGGTCACAACTCTAATGCGGTTGCAATCGGTTGTAAATATTCACTCACAAGCATGTGCAAAGAGAGTACATGTAGCAGACTGCAATTTCCATAATAACTATCAAGAAAGTAGAGGAAAGGATATAAAGGTTTGTTGGTTTCATTTTAAACAAATATTTTTATTAACATATTTTGGTTGTTAACATTTAAGAATTCGTACAGATGGATATGAACAGTCAGAGGCGGTGGGACGGCAGTATTTTAACAAAGGAAGAGGAGGAAGCTATGTGGTGCAGTAAAAGAGAAGCAGCTCTGAAGAGAGAAAGGATCAAAGAGTATGCATTTAACCACAGAGTAAGTTTATACTTCATCTTTATAATTAAATGTTTTGACTTTTGAGTTAAAAAATATTATTTCAAATTTAAAGGACTGGTTTTATTTGACTAATCAATTTGACCATCAAAAGTCAAACTTTAAAGATTGTTATGGCTTCCTTTGAAATTGTATTATCAAGGTCCATGAATACACAAACTTATTTTTAAAAATGTACTTATAAAAATACATTTGATAAAATTAGGGTGGAAATCCGTTTTATATTTGAATCGGTTTGACCTTAAAAGTCAAATTTCTAAACGTTACTAATTAGTTTGACCTCAAAAGTCAAATTTTAAATATTAGTAGTGTTGTAAAGGTCTATCTATATCAAAAATTAACAAAAGAATGTGCATATTGAAAATGGTTCTATTAATCATTTGACTAATCAGTTTGACCTCAAAAGTCAAACATGACTTCTTTACGAGTAACAAATAGAGCTAAAAGAATTCAACTTTTCGTTTCTAATCCTCGTCTCTCTCTCAGATGTCATCAGAATCCGAACAAAGCAAAGTAAATATGAAATGGAGGTACTGGTTAGAACATTGGGTGGATACCCAACTAGCCAAAAGAGAAGATCTTCAAAATCTAGGAAAAAAAGAAGATTTCGAAATTCAAAAAGTCAAACTAAGAAATCTCAAGCTAACAGATGGCTCAAACTATCCCCCAAAAACAACCCGTCACAGAAAACAACGTTCCATCGGAGAAGAACATTTGGGTTCAACTTCACCCATGTTCCCTACTTACATGGCTGCAACCGAATCCGCACGAGCCAAAGCCAGATCGTTGAGCTCACCAAGGCTAAGACCGTTAAGTGTTGATACTTGGTCTGCAAGCAATTCTCCATATAAGCATAAGCTGTTGTCTCCTATATCTTCTATCAATAGTGATGCTGGCAGTAGTCGGGTTTGGAACGCTAATGCGCGTGCAGGGTTTTCGCAAAGATCACCGAGCCTAAAAGGGAGCCCGGGTCATGTGAAACCAAACCGGAGTTCGAAAAATCTCAGTTTTAATTCAGAATCTGCAGTACCAAATTGGGATCAAAATGACCATTTGAGATGATTGATGATACCAGGTAATCCGTAAATCGTAAATCTTTCCTGCACTTGTTAGTGTGCAAGTAGACCAAGTGAAACTTCATACTAGTAACGGTTTTCTTGACTTGTTTTGTTGCATTCGTTATAATTTTCAGTGAAATTATTTATCATGATTATGTTGATAATATTTTCTTACCCATATAAATCTTGAAGTTAAAAGGCGATGTGAATATAGTGGAGGTGATGTTTTTGACCCATTTACGAGTAGGTCGATTTAGCTTATGTTTTATCTCAAACAGGTCAAATTAAAAAAGTTTACCATTTGGGTTTAACATGTTGAAGGTAGCACAGAGTTGATTTCTAATGCATACAAACTCCTAAATCATATTTGTAAGTTGTAACTTGTAACTAACACATTCATTTCTTACTATTTTTTAAGAAATGGAAAAAAAAAAAGTGTTTGTCGGTCAGCTTAATCGGTATGTGGTCTCTTTCGATTCGTTCTAGTAAATGACTCGATTTAAGTTTTAGAAAATTATTAAACATACTTTCATCTTAGAAACAAGCAGCATAAAAGATTCTCAAGCTTCACAATTGGATCAAACATAGATGATCAAGGAGAATAATAATCATAACAAAGGGGCTGTTTGGCAACTTCTAAATGGTTAAGTGCTGAACCAGTAAGATTTCTGAACCATTAAGAGCTAGTATAATGCTTAACCGTTCAGAGGCAAATGTTTGGCCAATTCAGATTAGATGTCTTAACCATTCAGACTCAGTATAATGCTTAACCATTCAGAGGCAAATGTCTAAACCATTCAGACATTTGTTCGCTAAACAAACAGTCTGAACCATTAAGTGCTGAACCAATAAGAGGTCTGAACTATTAAGAGGTTCATTAAGAGTTAAACAAACAGCCCCAAAGAGTTACTTAATAACTCAAAAAACAAGACAATAACTTTCAAATCAATTAAACAAAAATGGAAATAATATTGTGAATTTATTTTTACATACATGCACCAATGGCCAGTGTTTTATATCCATATTAAGACCTGAGTATCCATGGATCAGTCACTACGGATGCAACCGTCAGAGCTACCATTGCAGCTCTGCTTGTAAACTCGAGAAACCCCCAGCTCGTTACCAATCCGAGATTTCAAATCCATCAACAACTTTCTAAGCCTCACAGCTTCTGCTCCAAGAGCAGCCTGCAGCTGCAGTTTTCGAATCAATGCTCGATTCACAAGCCGCAGTTTCTTAACCTCTTGCTCTAAGTAAGCGTTTTGTGCTTTCTTCTTCTCTCGGTACTTTCTAACCGCCACTCGGTTTCCTGATGGTCTCTGGAGTTTCACTGAAGCATGAGCAGACTTGTGAGTGTGTGGGCATGTTCTTCGGTTCTTAACTGAATCATCTATAACCGAATCTTCAAGCTTTGATGGTGCCCCTCCATGATCCATGTTCATTGGCACACTACTCAAACTGAAGCTTCAGTTCCTGATGAACAGGGAACATGTTCAGCAGGAATCATCACTAGAAAAAACAAAAAAGCAGTGGATTTAGGGAGGATATGCTAAATGCCCCCACCAGGCCACCAGTAATGTAATGCTTAAGAGAATATAGAGGCAAAAGGTGGTTAATGTCTGGAAGAATGTCAAACCTCATTATTCTGTAGTTCTACAAAACCAATATTTAATTTGATTTAAAAAGAAAAACAAATAATCGGATTGTACGAATAGGCAGGTTCTTTCCAAACGTTGGAGAAGGGTGAGGCTAAATGTACCCCTTAGGCCACTTGCTATGGGCTAACGCCCTATGCCATGTGGCATCCGGCAGGCGTGGAGGGGCGGGAAACACCAGCGGAAGGGGCAGGGTGGGGAGCGGATTCACGGCGTGAGGAGGAATCTATTTATGGGGCCCTGCTTTAATCAACCAATCAGGATTTTCCTTTGTTAGATTTTAATATTATTTTGATAGGACGTGAAAGGGGGTGAAGGTGTTAGTGAAAGAAAGTAAAGGAAAGTGGGGTGGTCATATGTCAGTGAGGTGTCAGTTACTTTATGATGTGGAGTGAAAAGACGTGAAATGATAGCATATAGCCTTATATGCTTAACGCGCCCCTATGAATTAAAGTAGAAAGATGATGTGATTGATTTAGTACGTGGTAGATTATGTAAAAAACCATAGATATTGGGTTCGTTTAACACAGCCTGTTGGAGAATTATGAGAAGCAAGCCTACTCGTGGACCTAGGTCGATGACACCGTTGGTTAAACCATGTTCATATTTTTTATAGGTACTTTCTTTCTTTGATTGTCTTTTCACTTGCTAAAACATATGTCATGCTTCCGTCCAATGTCATTTTTTCATCAAACAACTTTAACTTTCATCTTATATTTCAAAACGTTGTTGTTTACACATAGAAACTCAATTCACATGTTTGAGCATAGAAATATTGAACTCTACGACACTCGATAACAATTCCATTTTCCTTGGTTATTAAAAAGTTATCATTATTGTATCATTTAAAACCTAATCGAGTTACAGTTAACTTGTCATGAAATTTTGAGTTGAAACATATATATGATATTCACTTTGAAACATAAGTCTACTAAGATGTACTAAAAAGTGATTTGGGTTGGTTCCCAAGATCTATGATGATTTACTTAAAAGGTAATTTTGTTTGTTGCCCTTACTCCATTCCAACCTGTATTCAAGCCTTCAAGGTTAAAGTATGAAGTTTTAAACTTTCACCAACTAAAATCTATTGAACAACTTGGATTTATTTTTCGAAAGTACTTTACACTTAGACTCCATCATCCTAACTAGTAACCACACATGTTGCATAAACTAAAGTTGAAGGCCATCATGACCCGATCACCATTTGCGCCTATTTTCATACCTTACTGATTGTGACACCTTCGACGAATGCCAACATACCTCTTTTATGGCTTAATCACAACCATAGAAGGCAACATTAGTGCAACTTGGCATCATTTATAACACACCTTCCAATAATGAAAAAAGTATCATACTTACAAAGTTATTTGTGGTCAAGACATAGAAAAAACAAATCTTGGGTAATTTAAAATAAAACAACTTTAAATCAAACAAATAGGGTAGGAGAATTCACCAATGATATTCGAAAAATAACAAATGACTGGAACATAGAGAAGAGGGTGACTTCACAAGGTGGGTGGTAACGTGAAGAGAGTAGATGAGTTGGACAACGTGAGAGGGAGGGTGACATTCATCAATGGTTAAAGATAGAAGTGTAGGGAGTGAAGACCTTCACGCAAGTAATGGTAGTGGTCTAGTGGATGCAACCGTTAAGGCAAGATCAATGGTAATACCGGGTCATGTCACCATCTAACGCTTCATATCGTCATAAACCGATGTCACATTATTATTTTACGAGTTCTAAAAGGTGTGCTACATACAATAGCAAGTAAAATATACATTTTATAATATACCGCATATGGTAAGAATTGTTGTAAATTCAGATAAAGTTTTGCATACTTTATCCCTATTTAAACTACTCAACTTTTCATAACAAGGATCAAAATCTACACTCATCAAATTAACATGAACAATTTTTACCATGACCCACCTCAAATCTTCATGTACTCAAGTAAACTCAACCCATAAGTCAAAAGTTAACTTGTCTAACCCACTATCCGTCTATAAACCAACCAAGTATAAGGGGCCGTTTGCCAACTTCTGAATGGTCAAGTGTTAAACCATTAAGAGATCTGCACCATTAAGTGTTGAACCAGTAAGAGGTCTGAACCATTAAGAACCAGTATAATGCTTGACCGTTCAGACTCAGTATATTGTTTAACCATTCAAAGACAAATGCCTGAACTATTCAGACATTTGTTCATGAAACAAAGAGTCTGAACCGTTAAGTGATGAACTAATAAGAGGTCTGAATCATCAAAAGCCCCATTAAAAGGTAAAAAAAACAACGTCTAACTATTTAACAATAAAAAAAAGTTACTAATGGTTACCATGTAGTATTCTGATCCACATTTCATCACCCTTAAACCGGTAACGGGCCAACATTTCATACCCGATTTTATCCCAAATCGATATTGTATCCTGTAACCCTCAATCTTGTTTTCCCCAAATTAAACCCTGTGTAATTCTTCTTAATCAAGATCTGTACTGCTGCATTGAAATTAGGGTTCTTAAATCCCAGGTAATCTCCCCTTTCTCTTCAATTTCATTTTGTATTATTGTGATTATTATATTTCAAATCGCACTGGAAAGACTCAAATATTGGTTCTTGGTTAGGTTTCATTACAATTTATGATTTTTTTCGTGGATTTTGATTGATATGTTTCGTACCCAGAAGGAGTCTTTGACTTCTGATTAAATGACATGAATTTCAAACTAATTGCTCATGATAATCAACTTTTTAACATCTGTTAAGTAGAATAATTATGGAAACTATCATCTACAATATGTTATATACAACAAAATATCGATATTAAATTATTAATAATGCTTTCCTTTTTTAAGTTAATCTTTTTAATAGTGTTAACAATTTTATAACCTTGTGATCCTAATTAATAGTTATTATTTAATCTTGTCATAGTGACAGCCGGTGAGCCGGGCATTGCTTGAAAACGGGTTCGTGCTCTAGACAGATTGGCTTTAAATGACTAATGATCAGTTGGAACTTTAGATACTAATATCATAGTGGTGAGGACAAGAATCCGAGTTTGATCATTACATGGATTTCAAGTTAAGATTGGTGCTGATTTTGATGTTGACTTCGACAACGTTTGCTATTAGAAAGGATATCAGTTTTCAAGAAACGCAAATCTGCAGAACGACGGTTCAAGGAAGATATTTAATAACCGATTATACTGGTTACGTATGTGATGCCTTATCACTTGATCCTAAATCACACTGCTGCCGTGTGAAAAGAGACCAATACAGCTGTCAAGGCTGCAATCTCGTCTCGCAATGCTGCAATTCGTATGAGTATTGTGTTTCATGCTGCTTGAATCCGGAAAGAACGCATGTAAATCAAGCGTTAAAAGTGAAGATAGCTAAACCGGTGACTTCAGGGACTTATTCAAGTTTATTTGATTACTGTGCTGGAAGATGTCGGCATAATTCCGAGAGTGTAGTTCATGAAAACGCTTATTTGAGTGAATTTCATCATTGTTTTGCACCGCCATCCAATAATTCAGTTGGAATTAGTGATACGCAGATAGAGGTTCGGTTAATCGGGATTAATGTTATGGTTGGTAAACAAGGGGAATCGTGTGATTCTGTTTGTAAGTCGGTTGGGCAGTCGTGTGTGGCGAGTAAATTTGTGTTTATTAATGAATGTGGAGTGATGCAAAAGTATATGAAATGTAAAGGATCGTGTCTTGCGAGCATTGGTGCTGACCAACCTGCTGAGGTGGCTGAGGATGCACCTAGAAATTTGAACCCGGGTGCATGTTTATACACGCGAAGACCGTCAATGCTTTCTTGTGATGGGTCGCATCAGCATACAAAGAGGCTTTGCCCTTGTGCTTAAAAGTTTATCGGGTTAGCAACTTTACGGTAACATGTTTGATTTTGATTATTTAGTGTCACATAACCTGTTTCCAAACACACATCCAAACACTCCCTTGGAGGAAGATTAATCTGTATCAAATTGTCTCGCCTGTAACTTGTTTTGTATTTTAATTCAGATCTGCTGGACGGGTTATTAGAGATCCTTGATTTTTGCTGCATTGAATTGTGAAGCTGCTTGCTTTATCCAGAAGAACATAACAGATGAATACGCTGTGCATCAGGCATGTGGACTTACCAAGATCAGGTTGGGTAAAGTCATAATATACTAAATTGATTATCAAACTGGAAGTTTTAAGTGAAGTTTTGTGTTTGTTGAAAACTTTGTTTATCAAGAAATGGAAATTCATTCGTTTACTTGGGAATTTATATTTTGGCTGATACACAAAGTAATTATTTAAGCCAAAACATTCGCCAATTTCTATAGTAGTTCTTCAACAGTTTCGTATAGGGCTGTTCAAATTGCTCGGCGCTCGTTGCTCGTTCGATGCTCGCTCGGAATTTGCTCGTTCGATTAAGCTCGATTAAAAAAATGCTCGGTTCGGATCGGTTCGGTTTGTAAACGAACCGAGCACGAGCAAAGTTCTGCTCAGTTCGGTTCGGCTCGGTTGGCTCGATTTGTTTTTTAATATATATATACATATATATATTTGTGTTTGTGTGTGTATCATTTTAAATGAAATGACTAAAGACCAACGTTAACAATGTTTGCTCCAACATCCAAATAGAGTTCATTTAAGTAATTAGAATTGAAATCTAATACCAATAATCAGTCCATTATCCAATACTTAAATGTCCATTTGAGTAATTGAGTAAAAATTTCAAATACTAAAATGTGAAGCGTCGATCAATACTCAAGTCTCAACCCGCCATTTGCCATTTGATTCTGAAGTGCAAGACCCTAATCAAAACCCCCCATTGGCCATCGTTATTCATTTCTCCATCGTTACTCGCCAAGGCGCAAACTCGTGAGGGTTTTGCTTCAATCGATTCATTAATTTTCAAACTTCCGATAGAACAAGGGTATGTTTCAATCGGTCGACGAATTATCTTCCCGCTTAGTTAATCTCGATAGAACTAGTTGAGTGTTTTTGTATTCCTTGTTATTTGTTAAATTTTTACTTATGTTCTATTGGACGAAACATCAGGGACGAAAATTGCACTTTATTCTAATAACTAGTACTCCCATCGTCACTTTCCTTTTTTATTCGGCGACGCTCGATACTCGCTCGACGTTCGTTCGAAAAATGCTCGGATCGAAAGACGCCCGCCCGACTTTGGCTCGGTTGAAAAAACGCTCGGTTCAGTTCGGATCGGTTTGTAAACGAACCGAGCACGAGCAAAGGTCTGATCGGTTCGGTTCGGCTCGTGAACAGCCTTAGTTTCGTATCTGCACCCACAGTGCTTGAGATGTTGCTGTTTACATTGATCCCCAATTTCGTAAAAAGTCTTTATCCACCTTCATTATCGAGTTACACCCATAATTGCTCCGGCTCCAGTATATCTAGTTATTGATTTATACAACAATATGCACTTTCTAAACTGTTTAAAATAATATTTACCTAAACTGTTATATAAATAGCTTTATATTGGAACAGATAAATAGTTTTAGTTACAAGTTGTTGTGTTCTAGATTATAGAGCATTAACGTTGAACAAGGAACAAGTCTCAGATCGTTGCAATTGTCTGTTTAGAGAAATGTTATATTAACCAAAAGCTAGACCGTGGATACATGAGTAAAAGGTTCGACCGGTCCGTGGACTTATTGTCAGTTATCACGCAATTGATGGCG
Source organism: Helianthus annuus (assembly GCF_002127325.2). Classification (NCBI taxonomy): domain Eukaryota; kingdom Viridiplantae; phylum Streptophyta; class Magnoliopsida; order Asterales; family Asteraceae; genus Helianthus; species Helianthus annuus. The sequence goes on along the minus strand of NC_035448.2, from coordinate 181,025,153 downwards.
CTATGTTGTGAATTTCTACTGACATAGAGTCATAGAGGGGTTGTTTGATTCATAGAATTTTTTTTGGAATGAATTAGAATTTTGAAAAGAATTGGAATTAATTCCAATCAAAATTTGTATTGTGTTTGGTTGGTAAATATGTAATTAGATAAATTAGAGAATGAAAATGATGAAATGTATGTTATTTTTGGTAATTTGTTAACATTCCATTGGAAAGTTGAAATTCCATTGGAGTAGTGAATGATTCTCACATTCCAATAAATATTGAAATATATTCAAATTACACTTCCATCATGTGCTAACCAAACACTAAATTTCAATGGAATTAATTCCAATTCCATTCTAATTCCATAGGATTTTGCGAACCAAACGACCCCAAATGTGTAAAATTTAGTGGTGTCAGATTGGACACGTGTCATCATCATCATCACATATTTAACTCATTCATCTAATCTCTGTCAAATCGGTTGACATGTAGTAATTGAGTTGTAAACATCCACTTGTTTAGGTTGGTCAATATGTTTGGATAAATGGATTAAAATGTTAACCCAAACACGACACATTTAATCATACGGGTCAATGCGTTTAATAAACAAGCTACCATAGTATTTCAGTGTTATTGATTATATAGACCGGTTTTTGTGATAAATTCAAGTTAGTTGTGTGAACTGTCATATGGTAAATAAAAATACATCAGTTATAAGAAACCTTTTTTACATATTATATAATTATATCGTTTCTATTGTACAACCACGTGTAATACACGTGTTGTAACCCCCCCCCCCCGGATTTCAGGTGGGCCCGGTCGGTGGGTTTATACGTGACGATTGATAACGGTTTCACAATATGCAGCGGAAGATAGATTTATAAAGTAATAATCAAAAAAGATTTGAAATTTATTAAATAAGATCATACTTCGTTCAATACAAGTCCCACAAGGTAGGATCCGAAATAAAAGCCAGCTTAGGAAATCATAGACCATTTCGACCATCTGATGTCGCGTTTACGCAAATGACTAGTTTATTATATATATTATATAAACTAGTCGAATTGGGTTTAAATCTTTCAAAATCTTTCAAAATCAGAATGTTTGGTTAAATAACTCATATTTAACGAGGTCTTGCACTCGGAAAGGGTATAAACCACATTCTATCCGGTCAACGCTTAATATAGCGAAACCAAATAATATTCTAAGTAGTGAGTCAAGTAATATAACTTACAAAAAGACTCGTGAACATTCTAACGGATATTTATATCTGTTTTACTCTAGACTATAGAGTTCCAGATAATCGTGCCTAGGATAAACAACCTGAAATACAGATTTGCTTCAGAGAACTTATTTGAACAGAATATTTGCAAAGCAAAGGTAAATATTCATAGCCTATTTTTATTTGAAAACTTGGGTTATGGCATTAGCCGCTTGGAACGGGTATTATATAAATGGGCAAATGCTTTCATAAATATAAGAATCCGGTTTAATCTGTATTGCTTGAACAATATTAAACACTGCGGGTAATGGTACCGTGTCCGGGCGTCCTGACTCATCAACTAGGAATGGCCATATAAAATACGTGCAGTGTAGTAGGCATACTCCCAGAAGACGTTGTATTAAAGGTGGTATGTACCATCATCACATACCAGCATAGATTTCTGGTACCCAGCTGTATTGACAAGCATGTAAAACTGGTGACTAGAATCTATCCCAAAAGACTACGGGTAATCATAATATGTATCAAATGATTTTTAAAAGAGTCGGTTAATTTTATTTATCAGCGAAAGCTGACATGTTTTCAAAAGATTAAACTGCAGCTGTGATTTGATTCAAAATTTTCGGGGTGTTACACGTGTCTATAACCTAATAGAATTATAAGATCATTCACAATAGAATCTTTATAAATATCCATATAAGTACACTAAAAACCACTACGTTGTCTATCTCATTTTCAATTAAATAATATTATTTTATACCTTTATCATTACATTTTCTTTTTTTTCCACTCACAACCACTTTAAAAAATATTAAAAAAATTATAAACAGTGAACAATGTTTTTCATATATTTACAGATAAACAATTAACAATTTCTCTCTACTCCACTCACAACTATTTCTTATAATATAACTAACACATTCAGGTAATGCTCTAAATACCTGCAAATGTGATGAATCATAAATAATGATGGGTGATATGACTTTGTCAATAACTCTGTGCCAATAACTGGTTTAAAGAAAAGCATAACAATCTTTAATAATAGGGAATATGTCACAGAATAGTAACCAAGTTTCAAAAGTGTTCTAATTAGGTCACTCGTATCGTTTTTGTCCCAATTAGATAACTTAACATTCAAATCGAGTCATGTCCTTTTTTCTAGGTGTCAAGAAAAAAATGAAGAATAAGATGTTGGGGTCGGATTATTTTAATATATGAAATTATATTTATTAAAAATAAAAACACTTTAATTACATTAAAAATTAAAAAAACAAGTTACAATTCACATCATCACTCAAAGTTAGCATCAAATAAAAGAGAAAAAAGAAACAAAAAATGACATCACCATGGTTACTTATGAAATGGATGAAAAAACCCTTAATTTTAATGAAAAATGAATGTTGAGTGACCTGATTGGAACACTTTTGAAACTTCAGTGATCTAATTGGAACACTTTTAAAACTTGGTTACTATTCTACAAAGTTACCCCTTAATAATAAGCATTTGTCAATAGCTAGTTAAAAGAAAAGCTTATGTCTTCGAAACTTAGAACACAAATAAAGTAAACCGAAACCAATAACAAAATAATTGAGTAAACTGTCATTTTGGTCTCTGTGGTTTGGGCACTTTTGCCATTTTAGTCCAAATCTCAAACTTTTTAAATCTAGGTCCCTGTGGTTTCGCTTTTATTGCCATTTTAGTCCAAAATTAAGAGTAAACTGCCATTTTGGTCCCCGTGGTTTCACTTTTATTGCCATTTTAGTCCAAATCTCAAACTTTTTGGAACAGTCAAAAAAAGGGGTTTTTGAATTTTGGACTAAAATGACAATAAAGATGAAACCACAGGGACCCAGATTTAAAAGGTTTGAGATTTGGACGAAAATGACAAAAATGTCCAAACCACAGGGACCAAAATGGCAGTTTACTCAAAATAATTAAATGAAGTTATTTGTACTATCATTTTCGTCCCTCTAATTTGATCAGTTTCGTCCCTTTCATCTAAAAGGTTTTTTTCTAACATTACCTTCATCGAGCTTTCCAAATTTTGCGAAATTCATCCACTTCTTTAATCTCATTCATTTTTGAACATTTAATTAGGGGCATTATTATCTTGTTATACATTTGTATAATTTATTCATTGAGTTGACTGCCATTTTCGTCCCCGTGTTTTGTTCACTTTTATCATTTCAAACCAATTTTAAAAAATGCACCAGTGTCCCCCCTGACATACTAGAAACGTGTCACTTCAGTTCAAAAATTAAAACTCAGTTAAGTCAGATAAGTTAAATAAAGGATATTATTGTCAATTCGTAAAATAAGGTGAAAATAAAATATATATGAATTGACAATAACACCCTTCATTTAACTCTTGTTTTAATTTTTGGACTGAACTGATACATTTCTAGTATGCCAGGTAAGAAACTGATGTATTTTTTAAAATTAACCTGAAATAACAAAACTGAACAACAAGATAGAGCAGATGAGAGTTCTTATTCATTTTTCTTCACTAAGTTTATTCACCCCTTTTAGCCTTTGAACGCAAACTCCAAGCTCATCCGCATGTCTGAAACCAGGTTGGTCGAAGCCGGTTTGGACCCAACCCACAGGTTGAAACTTGAAACCATCTTGTAACCCGCTCAGATCATGAAACCGGCTTGAATCCGGTCAAAAACGACCCGAACCAGTCAAAACGGTTTGAAACTCAAACCCGATTCAAATGACCCGATAACCAATTCCAGTTCTATACTCTGTTTCTCTCTTGAAACCGATTTCATATCCAACCCTAAAACCTGCTTCTCGGAGTCATATGGAGGAGGATTCCGATCATCAACCAACTCAGTCTGGAGCTTTGATAGGTTCCAACGATGACCTTTTAACCGAGATCCTTCTCCGGCTCCCTGTTACCTCCATCCTTCGCTTCAAATCTGTTTCTAAGCACTGGCGTTTGCACTTGCGTCACACACATTTCACCCACAGGTATGATAAGATTTCAAAATCTCCTGGTTTTTTTACTAATGACACTATATATGTTCCGTATGATGTTGAAAACCCAACCACTCCCCGTTTTCGTAGTCTCTATTTCTACCCCGATCCTCGCGGTATCAGAATTGTTCAATCTTGTAATGGATTACTCCTTTGCTGTACCTATCGAGGGAGCATAGATACTCGTAAGTATTATGTGTTTAATCCCACCACTAAACAATTTGCAATCGTCCCCTGTCTCCCCGGAGGTTATGGAGTCCGTAAAACAATCCGTTTTATGGGTCTGGCATTTCATCGAACAGATTGTGTTCACTACAAACTTGTTTGTATTCGTGAATTAGCGTCTGATGATGATGTGGAGTTGTTTCAGATTCAAATCTACTCGTCTGATACCAGGGAATGGAGGATTTGTCCTGTAACTTTCCGTACGGATTGCCCCGATTTCGAGATGGGAGTTTACTGGAATGGAGCTATTCACTGGCCTCCGTCTTATCGCAATCACTTGTACTTTAAAATCGACGCCGAACAGTTGCAAACATTGCCCTCGCCAGTGGAGATGACTATATTTCAAACGTTGGCAATGTACTTTGGGGAATCTAGAGGTCATTTACATTTAACAGTGCTTGTTGATTCTGATGAAACCGGTTTACACCTGAACGTGTATGAAATGTTGGGCGATCTTTCAGGGTGGTTTGTCAAGTATCAACTACAGCTCCATGAAATTTGGGGTGCTTTTCCGGAGATGACTCGTTCCCCTTTTGATTTTGATGTCGTTGATGTGGTTAGAGGTGTAAAAGAAGAAGATACATTCATCGTGCTGAGAACTCATGGGACATTGACAAGGTATAATGTTCATGGCAAGAGTTTTAAGCAGATGTGTGATTTCACGGACCAAGCCTCTAGAAAGTACGCAATCGCCCATCGTTATACCGAATCTTTATCTCCTTTCTAAAAGACTATATCTATATATTTTTCTGCATTAAAGTGTGGCTGAATTGGATCCTGAATGTAGCTCCTGTTAGTTTAGTTTGTCTGTTGTGCATATATGTTTTGCAAAGAAATTATGGATTGAATATTAGAACTGGTTGTCTGATTATTGATCTTTATACAACAATATGCACTATCTAGTTTTCTTTATACTTTTTTTTATCTAAACTGTTACAATGTTACTTGATTATTCACAAGTAAAATAGATAGTTTTATATGGATAATTTAAATTACTTGTTTAAAACTGTTTGTAAAGGCTGCAATCTTGTCTCACAATGCTACAATTCATATGGATATTGTATTTCATTTGGGAAGATGCCAGCATAATTCCGAGAGTGTAGTTCATGAAAACGCTTAATTGAGTGAATTCCATCATTATATTGCACCGCCATCCAACAATTTGGTTGGCATTAATAATACACGAATAGTGGTTCGGTTGATTGGTATTAATGTTGTGGTTGGTAAACAAGGGGAATCGTGTGATTCTGTTTGTAAATCGGTTGGGCAGTCATGTGTGGCGAGTAAATTTGGATTTATTAAAGAATGTGGAGTTATGCAAAAGTATATGAAATGTAAAGGATCGTGTCTTGCAAGCATTCAACCTGCTGAGGTGGCTGAGGATGCACCTAGAAATTTGAATACGGGTGCATGTTTATATACACGAAGACTGTCGATGCTTTCTTGTGATGGTCCCATCAGCATATGAGGAGGCTTTGCCGCTGTGCTTAGAAGTTTATCTGGCTAGCAACTTTATGGTAACATGTTATTTTAGAATCATTATCATATGTGTGTGTGTGTGTGTTTATACTAACAAACCTTAAATGTTACAAATTTGGTATTGTTGTATTAATTTTTAGTAAAAATATACCAGGACCACTAAGAAGTCATGCTGCCAAGGCGTTCGGTTTTATTTATATGATTATTGATTATTCATTAGAGAATGCACCACTGCAAAAGGAATTATCAGCAGGTCAGTGTGAATCTCATTAAGCAACTCAAATATAATGAATGTCAGCTGATCACTTTATCCAATTGTTTTGTTTTAAAATGATGGAAATTAATTTATTGAAACAGAGGAAGTGGGAAATGCTGCTGCTTTTCTGGCATCGCCATTGGCTTCAGCCATTACAGGGGCGGTGTTGTATGTAGATAACGGGCTAAATGCAATGGGAGTTGGAGTCGACAGCCCCTTACATTTCTTGAAGCTCTTTAAGGATCTTGACATTCCAAGAGACGCCAAACATTAAGGTAGTGAACAAGCACAACGTACGTTTCTTTGGTTTTTCAAATAACTTGTTTTGAGTTACTTAATTTGGGGTTCACAATTTTACATTGAATTGAGAAAGTTGGTGGTTAATTTTGACATTGTTGATTGTAATGGTCATAAGTTGTTGACATTTCTAGAGCTTGGTGGAAACAAAAAACAAAAGAAATTCAATGGTTGTGATCCATTTTCATTTCTAATGGGTGAGCTCATATGGTATAGATTATGGATGAGAATTATAAAGATCTTTGTTCTGCATCATCCCCCAAAGGGTTTGAAATAAAAAGTGGGCAAACCTGAGGGGTGTTTGGGATTCTTATTTAAAGAGTTTTTTTTTTTTTTTTTACTTTGTTAGAGTGAACTGCTAAAATGGTCCCTGAGGTTTGGTCACTTTGGACACTTTAGTCCAAAACTAACCTTTTGAATATGGGTCCCTATAGTTTCAATTTTGTTGTCATTTTCATCCAAAAGTACAATTTGGTCAGATTTTTCAGTTAACATCTAGCTTTTTTGTCTTTTTCCTCCTTTTTAATGAATAGCAAAATGGTCAGATTTTTTTAATTTGTTATAATAAAACGTTAAAATACCATTTTGTCCTTTATTAAAAGGGAGTAAAAAGACTAAAAAAAACTATATAACTTCAAAATCTGAGTTGATTTTAATTTTGGACCAAAATGACAATAAAATTGAAACCACATGGACCCAGATTACAAAGGTTTGAGTTTTGGACTAAGTGACCAAACCTCAGGGACCATTTTGACAGTTTACTCTACTTTTTATTTGTTAAACTAAATACACCATGATGGCTGAACTATATATGTTCTTCAAGTGAGGTTCCTGTAAAAATGACCCTTTTCGTGAGAAGTGTGAGAAGGCATAAGAATTGACATGTAGGCATCATGTTTTGGACATAGGCATGATGTTTTGGGTTGTTTTGGCAAGAAAAACACCAAACATAACAATTTAAAACACAATGCAACGTAATATGGGCGTGAAATTTAAAACACAACTAAAACACACTGCTTAACACTTAAAACACACTACTTCACGTTTTTGGCATGGTGTTTTATGTTTTAAGCCTAGAATTCATTGCATTGTGTATTAAATTGTTATGTTTGGTGTTTTTCTTGCCAAAACAACCCAAAACATCATGTCTAAGTCCAAAACATGATGTCTACATATCAATTCTTATGTCTTCTCACACTTCTCACGAAAAATGTCTTTTTACAGGATCCAACGACCTTCAATACATATTCTGATAATTGAAGGGAAGAGTTAAAAATAAATGGAACTAGTTTTATACTCATCCTACTACCGTACATGTAGCACAATGAAACAATACAAAAACTTGTGAACAATGAAATAATATAAAAAGTTGTGAACAGTACATTTCTTTATTTTGGTCTACTACCTTCACAATTCAAAACAACATTTGTATATAAAAAATAATATACAACAATCATCTCTGGTCAGTGTCGGGTCCAAAAATCTTTTTTTAAGGGGTAATCGTTAGACATAACCGAACTTTTAAGGGGGCGATAGAGATTTATTTACATAATTAAAAAGATAAAATTATTTTAAGCAACGAATATTTAGCAGTTGTTTCATTGAAGGACTTGTAGTGCAAGAAATTGTAAACCACAGAGACCTAGGAGGCAAAAAAAAAAAGTATTTAAGAGATCAACGTGCTGATTCATGTAAACCAAAGGGACTTAAATTGCAGTTTACTCTTGTTGAATACTAACATTAACCTTTATGTGAAACCAAACTAACTAAACTTGGCGCTCTACATAAATATGAGCAGGATGGCTTCAATTTGCGATTTCATACTAAAGGGTTGGTAGCCTACAACATAAAGAGGTGAGTGAAAATATCTTTTGGAAGTGGTATATGGTTCGTAGAAAACAATAACATTAAGGGGAATGGTCCCAAATCCTGAGCCGATCAAATGAGTTAGTCTCATGTTGTGCGCGAAACCATACCCAAAATAAACCAAAGCCTTGACTTCCTCGACCTTGTGCCGACTACAAGGGTTTGCCCCAAGTTGCGCCCGAGGTCAAGACCAAGATAGAACCATTTCTGACAGTTAGTTCCTTTGGCAAACGACCTAGCTTCCTTGAACTTGTGCCAGCTACACGGGCAAGCTCCGGGCCGCGCACAGGGACAAAAAGCGCAAGGCAACATAGGACAGTACAGAATGTACGAGTGGCAAGATAGTGGGCCAATAGGTGCTCAACAGGTTGTATCTGATCATGTTGGATGATGAGCAATCGTGCAGGAGACAAGAAGTACACAAGGACAAATACGTGACACCAATCAACTTATGTCGGCCACTGCTTCATGATCTCCACTTAACTCCTGATGACAGACTAGACAACAAGGACAATTGTCGGGACACGTCGATCCATTCAACATGCGCCAGCTACCCTCTCGCCTGGAATCACTAACGGTCGTGGCAGAGGAGACAGGAGGGATATTCCTTGTTGTCGACCTCAGATACTTGCTTAGCTCGAACATGCTTCCGTTCACTTACGCAAGATTCACTCGTTTGCTTGTTAGCTAGCGCTATTCCACATCTTAGCTTTCAGGGGTGAAACAACGTAGTGGTGAACGAAGTTGACTTTGACTTATAGCATTTCTCCTTCTCTTAGCTGAAGGCTTATCCATGAATCCTGACTTGAAGAACTTGAGGGCATAGGATTCAATCCAGCCCAAGGTCCGTCAACCCATCTTCTTCACAAATCACCTTAGCTATAAACAGAGAACCTCACCTCCAGATTTAAACGAGAACGAAAGAAGATTAACCTTGTTTTGTAGGATCATCATCGCTATTTAGACGAAAACGAAAGAAGAGTAACTTTTTTTTTGGACGAGACACGTGTTTCTTCAATTGTTATAAGTATTAAATCTTTTAAAGGGGCTACAAATAAAATTTCGAGGCCTTTCATCGGCTCGGCCCACTTTCTTCTATTCACAGTTCACTCCACGAACTGCTCACTATGGAAACCCTAACGTTGATGCAAAATCAAGAAGACACACATTTTGTTCAACACTCTTGAAATCACTCAAAAAAAATGTTGAACCGACCCAAAAAAAAAAAAAAAAAAAAAAAAACCTCGATGCCAGCTTCTCAAAAGCATCCATGGAGGATTCCGATCAGCAATCGACTCACTCCGGAGCAGTTATTGGTTCAAACGATGACCTTTTAACCGAGATCCTTCTCCGGCTACCTGTCACCTCCATCCTTCGCTTCAAATCGGTATCCACACACTGGCGTTTGCTTTTGAGTCACACACATTTCACCCACAGGTATGATAAGATTTCAAAATCTCCTGGTATATTTGCTGGCAATGTATACGTCCCGTTTGATGTTCAAAACAGAGGCACTCCCCCTTTTCGCAGTCTCGATTTTTTCCCCGATCCTCGTGGTATCAGAATTGTGCAATCTTGTAATGGATTACTCCTTTGCTGTAGCGAACAAGGGAGCATAGGTGCTCGTAAGTATTATGTATTTAATCCCACCACTAAACAATTCGCAATCATCCCATCGGTCCCGGGCGGTTATAAAGTTCGTAACACCACCTGTTTTATGGGTCTGGCATTTCATCAAACAGATTGTCCTCACTACAAACTTGTTTGTATTCGTCGGCTTCAGCCTGGTATGCCTTTGTTCCAGTTTCAAATCTACTCATCTGATACAGGGGAATGGAAAATTTGTGCCGTAACTTTAGATACTCACTGGTCCTTCTTCAAAAAGGGAGTTTACTGGAATGGAGCTATTCACTGGGCTCCCTGGTATCACAATCACTTCTACTTTAATATCGAGGCTGAACAGGTGCAAACATTGCCGTTGCCGGTGGATATGACGTCTTTTAATACTATGACAATGTACTTTGGGGAATCTAGAGGTCATTTACATTTAACAGTGGGTGTTGATCCTAAGGGAACTAGCTTACACCAGAACGTGTATGAGATGTTGAGTGATCATTCGGGGTGGTTTGTCAAGTATCAACTACAGCTCCATGAACTTTGGGGTGCCTTTCCGGAGATGGCCCGTTCGCCTTATGATTTTAATGTTGTTGATGTAGTTAGAGGTGAAAAGAAGAAGATATGTTCATTGTGCTGAGAATTTCCTGGAAGCTGATAAGATATAATGTTCATGACAAGAGTTTTAGGCAGATGTCTGATGTCATCGACTACGCCTTTAGAAAGGACCCGTTTGCCCATCGTTATATTGAAACTTTAGCGTATTTCTAGAAGATAGTTTTATGTTTTTGTATATTTTTCTTCATTAAAATGTGGCTTAACTGGATCCTGAATGTGGCTCATGTTAGTTTGTGTTTGTGCATGTATGTTTTGCAAAGGCATTATGGATTGAATGTTAGAACTGGTATCTAATTTTCCTTGTAATTTTTTTTATCAAAACTGTTACAGTGTTACTTGATTATTTACAAGTAAAAATAAATAGTTTTATAAGGATAATCTAAATTACTTTAATCAGGTTGGTTGATGCCTGTCGGGACCCAACCCATAGGGTTGAAACCATGCTGTAACACCCTTAAGATGAACCTGCTCAAAACAAGTTTCAAACTCGAACTAGCTTCAAACAGACCGATCATATCCCCCTTGAAAAAATAAGTTTAAGCCGAACCTAGTTAGTCAAAAACTGGTGTTGACCATCTTCGACATAACCCGAACCAGTTTGGACACAAAAACCGATTTGAAACTAAGTTTCCTTCAAATTTTCGTTTGAAACTGAGAGAAGGGGCTTTTTTAACTGGCCCATATCTTGCTTCCTTTCCACGACGTAAATATATAATTTGGCAACACACTAACAACAATTTCTCAAACACTACAAGCTTGTTTGTATTCGTTCTTTCTTGTCTCAAAGTCCATAAATCTACCCGTTTTATGGGTCTGGCGTATCATCAAAGAGAGGGTCCTTTTGTATTCGTTCTTTAGAGTGTGGTGGGGAGTTGGTTGAGTTGTTTCAGATTCAAATCTACTACTCTTATACAGAGAAATAAAAGATTTCTATCGAATCTTTCCATGCGATTAAACCCGTCTTCATGAACATCCGGGTGCTCTCCCAAAGATGGTAGTATCTGGGTACGGTTATTGTGCACTTGACGTTATCGATGTGGTTAGAGGGTGAAGAAGAAGAAAACACATTCATGGTGTTGACAACTCCCGAAAAGTTTATAACATTTAATGTTCATAATGAGTTACAAACAAATATTAACTAAATGTTAAGTCCCTTGAGATGGATCTAAACGATCTTTAGTTATTGGTTTAAACACGTAACACCTTTAGTTAGATGTTGAGGCAAACAAAAGCGAGACTGTATTCCAAAAGCCAAACACTGTTCTGTATCATACATGAAACGATATTAAACTTAAAACTCTTGAGAAGCAGAGCCGATATCCCCCTTATCCTTGCCTGCTTTCTTGGGAAGCAAAGTGGAATGAATGTTGGGCAGAACACCACCATTAGCAATAGTCACAGATTTCAACAGTTTACTCAATTCTTCATCGTTCCTCACCGCTAATTGTATGTGCCTTGGACCTACTCTGCTCTTCTTGTTGTCCCTCGCTGCATTTCCAGCCAACTCCAACACCTCAGCCGCCAGATACTCGAGAACGGCCGCCAGGTACACCGGAGCTCCGGCACCGACACGTTGGGCATACCGTCCAGCCTTGAGGAATCTAGCGATTCTACCGACGGGGAACTGAAGGCCGGCTTTAGACGATCTTGAAACAGACTTTGAAGCCTTCGGTTTTCCTCTACCGCCTTTCTTCACTTCTGCATCGGATTTTCCAGCCATTTTTGCAAACCCTAATTTCAATTTGGAGAAAATGTATGTAGTTTGGAGTTGTTATGTACAGAAGGTGCTTTGGTTTTGTATTTATAGTGAGAAGGGTTTGATTTTGATTGGTGCGCTTGGACTCACGGGGATTGCCAGCGTGGCGCTTGGATTTTTCTAATTGTTTTTCCGCGGGATAATTTAAAGTGGGTGTCATTCAGAGTTTTTTCACATACCTTCACTCTATACATTCCATTATTTTCCGCGGGATAATTTAAAGTGGGTGTCATTCAAATTTTTTCACATACTTTTACTCTAAATATATTCCGGTATGTTTGGCGAAAGTAGCTCCTGACTGGAAGCTATTAGTTGTAGTAATCAATGTTTTAAAAACCGGTAAATACCGGCCGGTTATACCGGTGTTACCGTTTTCAGATGTAAATTCGGTACGAAACACCTCGTTACATAAGTGAAACGACATAAGATTTGTATCGGCGGTATAATCCGGTATACCGGTTTGAAACGTAATACCGGTACCTGCCATGGTTATTTTAGTTTGGGTTGTTACTTATTTTTATTATATATGTTACTTATCTTACGTAATTTTTATAGATTATGATTATTCGTAACTAAAAATTCTTATTTAATATTGTATGAAACGAAAATAGTTATCCTCTAATTGATAAGGATGGCGATAATAGTGAATTTTATGTTTTATGCAAGCGTGAAGTTGATGTATTCAACACTCAAATGCCTTAAACATATCGTACACTTTCATTTAAAAGAGTTGGTTGAAAATTGAATGATTTTCGAATATCTTTTGGATTTTTTATTATAGATTTACTTTTGAATCATCTTTTAATATGTAATCATGCATTTTTTGATTAAATTTTGAGTTAATGTTGTAATTTATGAAATTATAGAGTTAACTAGTCAACCCGGTTGAACCGCTCGGTATAACTTAGTTCAACTGGTTGAACCATTTTTTAGCCTAATCCGGTTTGATTTAAAAACCGGTTTTTAAAACATTGGTAGAAATAGTGTGAAAAATGTTCAGATATTCTTTGTGGTTTGCCCATTTTTCACCCTTAGTCCCTAACTTTCCAAAATTATAGTTATAGTCCCAAACTTTTGCAATTTCGTTCTCAGATAGTCCCTGGCATGGATGGGGGTTAACTTTTGTTGTTAAGTGGGTGTGAAATGACCAAAACACCCTTACTAATTAATAAAAGAGCAAAATGTCCGGATAGTCCCTATGGTTTAGTAAAATAACATCTATATTCCCCGAACTTTTGAAAATTACACCGGTGCTCCCTGTGGTTTGACGAGTTGTTACTCGGATATTACATAGAGTGGATGTTCGTTAATTTTCTCCGTTAAGTCCATCTGAAACTACTTGTTTACCCCTCCCTTTAAAAAATAAAAAAAACAAGTCACAACTCACCATTACTTATTCCGGTGACGTACCATTAGCACAACTCACCATTAACACCTACCACCACCACCACCACTTACCCCGACACCATTACCACCTGCCACCACCCTCCTCACCACACTTGAAGAAACAAACAGTGGTTAGACTCGCCACAAGGAGAATGGGGGTTCTCTCCGTGTCCACCCTCCGACGTGAGAATAAGAACATGTTTCAACGAAGAAGAAGAAGAAGTAGTAGTGAAAGTGAAGTGAATGTAACTTGAAGAATGATACCTGAGTTGTCTTATTTATAACCGAATTTGGGCGGGAAAGTTTGTTGACGGGAGAGATAACGGAAAGTAATTTCCTTAAGCGGTTACTTTCTCCACCGGTAATCACTAACGGGATGTGTGTGCACACGGAACGTGGGCATGATCAACGACTGGGGATATGCAACGTGTAAAGTGGGCAAGTATGGATCTTTCTTCAATTCAGTGCCATAATCGTGACTTTGAGGGGAGCTTAGGATGATGCCATGTGGCCATTCGGTTATAACCGAATGGTTGTGCACGATAGAGCCTTCTAGAAAGATTACAGTTGTAATCCTATGCGACTCTTCCTGATGCTACTTATGTTGTAACAGAAGCGTTATTTTTGTCCAAGTTGGGGTGACACTCGCGCAGAGATGTTGTTAGGATTTTATCCTATCTGTTGTATGAGAGCTTGCGCAATGAAATGTCATCTCTGTCCTGGCGCGCGGGTGTTGGGGATTGCTCTCTTTTTAAGCTTTCTTCTTTGGAACCAGTGCACTGTCGCGCAAGGTTCATTGAAAAAGGTTTATTGGTGGTGAAGTTGTGGTATGGTCCCGAGCACCTGCGCAAAGTTTTTGGAACCTTACCCGTTCAACACCCAAATCGAATTTCTTGTACCTTCAAACTATCGAATTTCTTTAAAAAACTTCCCCCGTCCAAAACGTTACTTCAACTCTTCAGATCTCTCATCTTCTCATCTCCAAAATCTTCACCACTGCATATGTAATCCAAAAGAAACATCAAAATCCACTTGAAGAACTACCAGATTCACTTTCAACTGACCTCGACTTGCGCTAATAATTCCTTCAAATCGAGTATTATAATCATTTCTTATTATTCCATAATAAATTCCCGATGAAGGGTAATTTCCTTGAGGAACTACGGTGCCGTCACGGCGGCAGCCGCTGCCGGCCGCGTTGTCGCAGATTAATCCAGCCGGATTTGCGTCTATGTTGCTAGGTATATCGTTGGCGTTGATGTTATGTGGCTCGATAACGTTTATTATACAGTTTTTGTTAATGTTGTGGGTTATTGGATTGGTTATGTTGTTTTATATGGCTGAAACGTGATGAGGTTTTTTTTTTTTTTTGGTTATTGGATTGGTTATGTTTTTTTTTTTGGTGTCGGTGATGGGGGTGGGGGGTTTAGGTTTTTGGGTGGTGGTGGATGTTTTTTTTTTGGGTGTAATGGGTTTATATTTAGGAGCCTTTGTACACTTCTTATTTTTAAAAGTCTTTGTATTTGATCCTAAACCTCAAATTTTATATGAAATTGTGAGCTCTATAAAGACCCACAATTAGTTTAACCTTTTCTAATCAGCTCATTTTGATCAAGACTCATTTTCATCCGACAATCAACCCAATCTAACCTGTCCATTTTGTCACTCTAAATATTATTTGCGATTTAACATCAAGGCTAGCTGGCTAGAGATGCACAAAAAACCCGTACCCGAAAAAAACCCAGTCCCGGGTATTATAAAAACCAGGTATTGACAACACGAGCCCGACCCTACCCTATGGGTATGGACCAAGTACGGTATTCCAGCTGTAAAAACCGAAAACGAGGATTTCTAGACCCGCTTTATACCCAGGTTTTTTCAATATCCGTAACCGGGTTTAATAATAACATTACCGGGTTTTAGGAATACTTATACAATATGTTAGGAATCTATGCAATTCCGGGTTTTTTTATACCCTATCCGAGATTTTTTATACCCATCCAGGTTTTTTTTATACCCGTTCCGGTTTTTTTTTAATACCCGCCCGGGTTTTTTTTTCCATACCCGAGCCATACCGAACCCGGAAATAGGGTATTATAATACCGGGGTATGGAAAACCCGAACCCGGTTACACATGACATGGATTTCCTGGCCAATACTCGGACCCGAACCCAACTTGGGTTTTGGCAATACTCGAAAATTCAAAATTCGGTCATACCCGTACTCGAGTATGTACCTAAACCCGGATATTAAAAAACTTGGTTTTGTGTACTCTATATATTAACTAGAGTAAACTGCCATTTTGGTCCCTGAGGTTTGGCCAGTTTTGCCACTTTAGTCCAAATTTCAAACATTTTGCATCTAGGGCCATGTGGTTTCGTTTTTGTTGCCATCTTAGTCCAAAAGTGAAATAAGACCAGATTTCTCTTGTCAAACCCTTCAAGTTTTGTCCTTTTGCACAGGGGTAATTTCGTCATTTACGGTATATTTCAACTGATTATCAATTAGAATTAATAAAACTAAATTAATAAAACCTAACCCTATAAAAGCCATCTCCTTCCCCAGATCCATCTTCCAAAATCCAACCCTATAAAAGCCATCTCCTTCAACGAAAGGATACCGGAGCATGGAGACGAGCGGTGGTATGGCGTCGGAGAAGTGGCAATGGAAGTGGTGGGATGTTTTGGAAGATGGATCCTGGTTGTGGGTTTGAAGGGTGCGGGTGATGTCCGGAGTGTGATCACCGGTGCCGGCGACGGAGGTGTTGGTGTCAAATTTGAGATATATGTTCCTGTCAAGTGCTGAAAGTTGAAACGAATGGCGGATTTGACAGTTTTTTATCGGATACGTTTGTTTTGATGCAAAATCATATGTTTCCGATGTGTTTTCGAGTTTGTTGTGGTAGTTTTCACTCTGTGAGGACTCAAGAAGTCACATAGCATTTCCGATTGTAGCCCACACCGTAGATCTGAACTACTGATTCACTTACAAATTGATTCTCTCTCTAGTCTGATGGTCACTCAAAGGTGCCGCTGGGTGTGACTGGTCATTGCAGGTGGTTAGGTTGTGACGGGTGGTTGCAGGTGCCGCCGCTGTTCCTTGGGCGTCATCGGAGTTTTGGTGACTGGCGATGGTGTTGTGCACCAGTGCCGGTGTTGATGCTCTGTAGGAGAAGAAAAACGGTGTGTATGTGAGGTATCTGCAGGAGGTAGTAGGTGGTTGCTATAGATTGTTGACGGCGGTGACCGGTTGTTGCGAAGAAGAAGGATTGGGAGGGTGGGGTTGGTTTATTATAAATTTATTTATTATAAAATTAAAATGACCAAAATGCCACTGAGCAAAAAGACAAAACAATCAACTTTCAACAGTCGAAATAGGGGGTTTTTGGAACCACAGGGACCTAGATTTAAAAAGTTTGAGATTTAGACTAAAATGACAAAAGTGCCCAAACCACCGGGACCAAAATGATAGTTTACTTTATTAACTATAATACAATTAGGAGAGATTGAGAACAATGTTTTCATTTTTTTTTGTCTTTTGTGCTTTGTTTTTTTTTTCTATACTTTTATCCCTCAACTTTTAGTATTGACACTCACAATCATTTAACTTTTAAAAGACTTTGTAATCGAGTTTTACGGGTTTATATTCATCTATAAGTTGGTATAAATTTAAAGTGATTTACGTTTTGGGCACATTTCTTTTAGTTGTTAGACCACCCGTAGTGGGGCGTGATTTTTAAAAAAATTTGAAAAAAAACGCCCCAAAACGCCCCTCCCCCCACTACACCGGGCGTTATAAGGCGTTTTTTTTGAAATATTTGCATGTTGGCGTTGTAAATAAAACGCCTGAAGTGGTCAAATGAGCAAGTGCATGTGCCAATGGGAGTGTTCTTCAGTCTGCCAAGGTTTGACCAGCCAATAAGATTGTGAGTTTGCTTTTTTTTTTTAACTAGGATTACGACCCGCCGCAATGCGGCGGGTATTCTTTATTTATAACTAAGTCGATCTACGACCCATACGTTATGTTAAACCTGTCAAACGGGGTAAAAATAGACGATGTAAAAACGTTCACCCACACACGCACGTTGCGTCGTGTTAACTCGCAAAATTTAGAACGAAATGTAAAAACATTAAACCAAAGACGCACGCTGTGATGTGTTAAGTCACAAAATTTAGAACCCAGCATAGAGCGCAAAATTTGCGGAAAATGAAAACTATAAAGGACCAAAGTTGAAAGTAAAAAAAGTTATGAGGATAGATTGTAAAAGATAAAAAGTTTTGGGTTAAAAGTAAAAAACAAATAGTTTTGGGTTAAAAGTAATTTATAAAATACTTTTGGGTGAAAAGTAAAAAAAAACAAATTTTTTTTTTTTGAAAAACCCCCAAAGCCAACGTTACGACAACCATATGCATAACAATTTTTTCTTTGAAAAATCCCCAAAGCACATCCCGCGTTGCGGCGGGGCGTAAAACGGTGTCAAATAGTACTAATGTCACACAACCGTCATCGACAACCAACACTGACTCGACCTATAATATGCGTATGACGAACCTTTCAAACATGGAAAAACAGAGGTAAAAACGTTGAACCACACATGCACGTTGCGTCGTATTAACTCGAAAATTTTAGAACTATACGTAAAACGAAAATTTGCGAAAGATGAAAAGTATAAGTGATAAAAGTTGTGAAGTTAAATTGCAAATAATGAAAAGTTTTGGGTTAAAGTTAAAAAAACAAATTATGTAGGGTTAAAATTGAAAAATGTACAAACCTTTGGGTTAAAACAAAAAAAATCAAAGTTTTTTTTTGAAAAACACCCAAAGCACAACTTACAAGTCCTTATGCACAAAAAGTTTGTTAATTTATATAGGTTTTAATTTAATGATTGGTAGGGGCATTATTAGACATTATGCCCACTACACCACGTGTCGAATAATACCCTATAATGAGAGCATTAATTTTCTTAACCACTACATGGTCTTATACTAAATTAAAATAGACATCGCCGCGTATCACAGGTAATATTACTAGATGGCTACGAAAGGAGAACTCAACTGGCCCGCCTGGCCCATTTCTTGCTTCCCATTCCACGACATCAATATATACATTTGGCGAAACCCTAACAACACTCGAGCACACATTTCTCAAACACTCGCTACCGAAACATGGTGAACACCAGAAGAAGCAAAATCAGGAAATCCCAAAACCAAAACACCCCTACAACCAGTGGTGGAGAATTCCGATCAGAAATCGTCTCAATCTGGATCATTGATTGGGTCCAACGATGACCTTTTAACCGAGATTCTTCTCCGCCTCCCTGTTACCTCCATCCTTCGCTTCAAATCTGTTTCTAAACACTGGCGTTTGCTTTTGAGCGACAGACATTTCACCCGAAGGTATGATATTCATAACCTTTCAAAATCTCCTGGTCTCTTTGCTGGCGATATATATGTTCCATATGATGTTCAAAACCCAAGCGCTCCCCCTTTTCGTACTCTCGATTTCTACCCTGATCCTCTTGGTATCACAATTGTGCAATCTTGTAATGGATTACTCCTTTGCAGTAGCGGGCATAGATGCTCGTAAGTATTATGTGTTTAATCCCACCACCAAGCAATTTGCAGTCATCCCATCTCTCCCTGGAGGTCTGAAAGTTCGTCGATCTATTCTGCATATGGGTCTGGCATTTCACCCGACAGATTGTGTTCACTACAAACTTGTTTGTACTCGTCTCGTTAAGCCGGCTAAGGATTTGCTTCAGGTTCAAATCTACTCTTCTGATACAGGGAAATGGAAGATTTGTCCTGTAACCTTCCATTCTAGTTGGCTTTTCTTCCAACAACAGGGAGTTTACTGGAATGGAGCTTTTTATTTGGTTCCCTCTTATGACAATCACTTGCACTTTAAAATCGAGGCTCAACAGTGGCACACGTTTCCCTTGCCGGTGGAGATGACGTCTTTGGAATGGTCGACATTGTACTTTGGGGAATCTAGAGGTCATTTACACTTGATAGTATGCAAGAATTTTCTCGATTATAATACTTTGCACTTGAATGTGTATGAGATGTTGAGCGATCATTCCGGGTGGTTTGTCAAGTATCAACTACAACTCCCTGAGCTTTGGGCTACTTTTCCGGAGATGACACTCTACCGTTATGTTTTTAAAGTCGTTGATGTAGTCAGAGGTGAAAAAGAAGAAGATACATTCATGGTGCTGCAAATACCCCGGAAATTCATAAGGTATAATGTTCACGACAAGAGTTTTAAGCAGATATACGATATCACCACCCGCTACTCCTACGTGATTGAGCATCGTTATACCGCGACTTTGGCTTATTTCTAAAAGACAAGTCTATGTATCTGTATGTTTTTCTTTATTAAAGTGTGGCTTAATTGGATCCTGTTAGTTTGTGTCTGTGCATGTATGTATTGCAAAGGCATTATGGATCGAATATTAGAACAGGTTATCTGACTATTTTGCACTCTTTAAATTTTTCTATAATTTTATATCTAAACTGTCACTTGATAATTCACAAGTAGAATAAAGAGTTAATTACATGGTTGGTATGTGGTTTACTAGTTTTGTCATTTTCATACCTATTTATTGAAAATTATACTGTATCAACTTTTACAAATTTAGGGGTGCCAATAAGACTAGAAGGTATGGTGAGACTCATCCCCTAGGGGATGGGCCGCCACGTAAGCGGGTGTGAGGATGGGCCTAAAGGGGATGGACCTAGGGGGTGGGGGATGAACCCCTTTATATATGTGTATGTATGTATGTATGTATAGGTGTGTGTGAGGGGGTGAGGCCCGGCTTGGGCGGCTGTGGGCGGACGGAGGGGACGAGCCTGGGGCGGCGACGGAGCAAGGGGGTGGGGTGACTGGGGCGGCGGCGGCAAGGGGGTGGGGTGACTGGGGCGGCGGCGGCAAGGGGATGGGCCTGGGGCCGTCCCCCATACCGTCCGGTCTAAATGGGTTGGACATGTGTCACCATCATCACATGTTTAACTCATTTCTTTACAACTGCCAAACCAGTTGGCATGTAGTAATTAAGTTGTAAACATGTTATTGGTTTGGTGGGTTGTAATAAATGGGTTAAACGGATTAGCGCGTCCACTTGTTTAGGTTAGTTGATATGTTTGGTTAAATAGATTAAAATGTCAACCCAAACACGACATATTTAATCAAACAGGTCAGCTTGAACATACGAGGAGGCTTTGCCCTTATGCTTAGAAGCTTATCTGGTTAGCAGCTTTATGGCTTTATGTTCTTTTAGAATCATTAACAGTGTTTTTTTAGTGTTACTATTCTGGGTTTTAGGGGTGCTCAGATATGTTATATGAAATTGATTATCTGAATATTGTGACTTTAAGGCGTAATAATCACTTTTAGTGTTTGTTATGTGCTAAGAACATCCAAACACTGCAACCTGTTTCTAAACACACATCCAAACACTTCTTTAGAAGAAAGACGAATCCGTATCAAATTTATCAACTGTAACTTGTTTTTATTTTAATTCAAATTCGCTGAATGTTGCTTATTAGAGATCCTTGTATTTTGCTGCATTGAACTATGAAGCTGTTTGCTTTATTCAGAAGAACATAAAAGATGAATATGCTTGTGTATCAGGCATGTGGATTTACCAAGATCAGGTTAGGTAAATCATAATATACTAAATTGATGATCAAAATGGAAGGTTGAGTGTCCTTAAAGATCACTTAATGTACTTGTTAAATTAGGTTCGGTGAGTGCAAGTGACCCAAAACATAAAGGTCGTAATTTGTAATTTACCCAATAAAAAAGTAAATGGCATCGTAATACTACTACTACACAGTGTGAAGTGATTTGCAAAACGAACAGGAGACCAGAGCTCAGTTATAAATAAGCCTTCATCAATGTGATTTTATAATCGGATGCTACTAACCTCCTCGGGTGAAAAACTATGCCCGCATCATAGATGTATCACAGTTCCCAATCGATCCACTCTGGCTCCACCATCACTCATTTCACATCAATGTCAAATCTACCACCAGTTCCACGCACCATTGTAATGTCTGAGTTTTGACCTAGGGAACATCTCATCTCCTGGCCTCTTATCTTACTTTTTAACCCTTGCTGAATTCTTGCTGCTGCTCCTTTGAAATTTTGTTATGTCACCCCTTGTTCGATTTATACGTGTCTGCCATTTATAAAAACTAGTGGAAAACCCGCGCGTTGCGGTGGAGCCAACGATACGTGACGGAAAAAAGATACACATCAAGATTACCCGTTTAGTTTCACTATGGGATCTCAAGCCATCAAACAAAGTCCTTATCACCAATATGAGCCTAGTTGTAACAGATAACACCATAAAATGTTTGATTTCAAAGAAACTACATAATTGATTGGAACAATAAGCTAAGCGATAGTCTAAAATTTGAAATCATCCTGCCTTGATAAGGGCCTGAATAGTTGTATCACGAATCATCTAGCAAGCATCTGTACAAGACTACAAGCATCCTTTCTCGAGGCAAGTCTTGGATGCAGGCTGCTGAAATAGATTGCTGGTAGACCTGGATACAACGGAAATTTATAAAATATAAATCATTTATTAATCTATATTACATATTACAATACTGACCTAAGTATGCATACATTGTAAAAGACGCAACTCTAAAAGTCACCTTATTTGTCACAACACACTATTAATATTAATCAAGAATATGCCTAGTGGTGCCAAAATCCATGGTTGAGATGCCAGAGCATATAGTATATGCTAAGATGACAAATAACACACGATATCAGTATTAAAATAAGTAATTTCTGACCAAAATCTCCATTCTTCTTTTCCTTCAAACAAAGTTATGTGGTTTTCTTTTTAAAACTCGAAATTGGGTTGTGTTATCGACCGTATATAGTATGTATTTTCAACACCTTTAAACTACCAGTTTTCATATATATCTTTTACTGGGATTTAGTTCTTGTTTCATGCATGTGTTATTAGATAATCCACAGATGCGAATAGTACTAAAATTACAAGAGAGTAACTATTGACTATAAAATAATGTCTAGCTCTTTAGAAGCTACGCGCTTGGCTCATTTGGAACATAAAAACTGTATAGTGATTACTTTGAATTTAAGTATGGAACATAAAAACTGTATAGTAATCACTTTGAATTTGAAACAATGAATAAAGTATACAGTAACTTCTTTATTCAGAATGGTTTATTTGTTTTATTAACAGTGGTAGACTGTATAATAATCAAACCAATACACCCCATAAATGATTATATTAATGTATGAATGTAAACAGCAACGTGAAGAAAAATAAAAAGATGATTTGATATATGATTCAGCTTATAAAAAGATGATTATTTATCTTGTCCACGATCCGGGCCAAGTAACGAATATTAGCTAAAAGGAATTAAGTCAAACGTGTCAAACAAGTCAAAGTCAGCCAAAGATGCTTTTTATTTTCTTACCAATCACAGAGTCTAGAATAAACTGTTTTTGCCAATGCATCACGACTCAAGGCTGCCGCCGCTGGATCCAGTGGTTTTGTAATATTTCCGTCTGCTGGAGTTAAGATAACACGCTCACATAAAGATTGTTCAAGTGCTTTCGCATTACACCTGATAAGAAACATGTATAGCTGAGATTACTTTCATATTATATGTCATTAACGACTAATCAAATTGCATAATGACAGGTTGAGTTGATTAGATTCGGACATGAGTAGCGCGGCTGTTGTACGAAGATGACGGAGCGATTTTTCGTCTTCACTTTGGAAGAATCAAACTCCTTTCCTTTGATGAAGCCACCGTTACGGAGATGAAGAATCGCAGCTACAACACGGAATATCGCATCCTACAAAAGCGCAAGCAAAAGATTATCTTTTAGACGTTGGTTATTTACCCAGATGGTAATTCAATACGTTTACTTTTGAGTGAGTTTACCTGCTCATCTTAGTTTATTCCCACAACATCCATAGCATTTAGTGTTTCCAAATACCCATCGTCTATATTCGCTACTTCATAGCAATTAGCCTGATTCAAATAATGAAATGTAAAAACCAGAGTCCACTCGAGACAATAACCGAATTCACACGTATTTCCATAAAAAATGAAGTCACCTCGGGGGGTGCTGCACAGAGCATGTAAAAGTCTGATGAACTTCCTCTTCTACCAGCTTACAGTCGCTTGCACATGCTTCTTAAAAATGTGTACCCCTGGTCAAATTACAATATTGTCCATTAGATTTCCTTTATATAGTTATAGCAGGGAACCCGCGCGTTGCGGCGGGGTTAACAATACGGGGTGAAAACATAGTTCAAACCTTAAAACGATAAAGAAAAATTGGTATTTAAGTTTTGTGTGTGTATATAACTCTCCTCCGGCACATACCAGAGTCATCCAAATCAAGAACAACCTTCAACCAGAAATGTACTCATATGATTTCAAATGACAGATAATCTAAACTATATACATTCATTTATATGAGTAACTTAATTACATTACACTTAAACTGATCTTATACCCTTCATATTACACTTGAAATAAAACATGAAATGGTAGTATTGAAGTATGGATTTGGATTTTTGGTGAGGGTCGAAACATGCCAGGTTTGATGAGCACAAACAACGTTCTTTTTCTCCAAAATTATTTTTTTAAATATAACCAAGAAGTTAAATATATGATTATAATAACTATAATATTTCAGTTATTAAGAAGTCAAATATGATTATAAAAACTATAATATTTCAGTAATAATCTAATTTATTTTTACTAAAACGATTTGGATGATTTATACATTAAAAATACACTTTCAAGTTTTAACCCGTTTGAAGCATTTAACAAGCCTGCTTTTAAGCAATGTTTTTTGACCCGATAAGACTGTCGGGTGTGGGTGTCGCCAAGGGTGTTGTTGGCCCTTTAATGCCGGGTACACCACCCCGGGTTGGCGTTTTGGTGGACGTTGCCCAATTGGCGTGGCAATAGTGTTTGGCGTGGGGCGTTGGCCTGGGGTGACGTGTCTAGCAATGGTTGGCTGGGCGTTGATGACCGTTTGGCAATGGTTAAATTACGTGCCACATGGCACCCCAACGCCGGCCTGGCCACGCCCCTTCCACACCCCACTTTTTTGGGTATGGACTGATGGAGCCCACACCTGCCACATGTCGAGCAATGCCCCCAACCTAAGCCCCTCCACACCCCATAGTCTAAGTAGCAGGTCAAAATTACCAACTTACTGACGATGACTTGCAGAAAGTATAACAAAAAATGGAACTATGAGAATTGATAACATTTGAAATTTAACCTTTGTCAATATTTCCAAAGCAATATTTAAAAGCTGTGTTATTGAAATATTTACTCTAATTGGCTAGATAAGCATAACCTTTGTCAATATTTCCAAAGCAATATTTAAAAGCTGTGTTATTGAAATATTTAAATATTTACTCTAATTGGCTAGATAAACATAAGCATAAGAAAATAATGTTGAAATTAAGTAAACTATATCATGGAATACATCCAACATTATACCTGCAAGTAATCCCCAAATAGTTTAACTTGAGCGGTTTGTTTATCATCCCGAATTGTAATAAATTTCTTAAACATCGCCTAAAGAAAAACCGTGGTCATTAAACCATAATCTGCATCAGCCTCAAAGCTAATGTAGTTTAGCCAAATAAAAAAAAAAACATTCCCAAAATGCAGCTAAAACATTACATATAATTGAATTTGGAACAACATCTACTTTGTTGCCAAAACAACCCCAAACCTACAACAAAAGTGCTGTCAAATAGGCCCAAACGTGCAGCTTTATTGCTACCTAAACAGCCCCAATGTAACCAGTAATGGGCTCCCTTGCAGTTTTTTGAACCGAAACATAGCGGTCCCACAAATCAACACAATAGAAGCGGTGATCATAGTCCCAACTGAAATCCCATACCTCCATCCTCTAACCACATTATCTTGTATATTAACTAAAATACATCACTGCAAAAAGGGACCCGACACTAATATAAAAGTAAAACCGATTGAAAAAGTAGACCATTGCCTTTTCCTACTTAGGGGTTAATATGGAATTGGTATGACCCAAAACCTGAAACGTTCGACTTTATACCGCCACGGCCACCACCTAATGCTATGGTGTAAAATGTAAAGTGCCCCATAAAGCATTGATAAACAATGTTTTCTACACATCATAATAATGATAATCATCATTCAAATAATATGAAAGGACCTAGAGTCATCAAAGAAAATTTCTTTTGTACCCCCCTCAAGGCCAACTTTCACCGCTTGTTTTTTTATTAACAACAACCTTTAAAACCTCAAGAACAACCATACTAAACAGGTCGACTTGATATACGGAAGCATTTCGCATTCACCTAATATCATTTAGTGTAATCTTAATGATATAAATTTACTTATCTTTAAATACAAAATTTTAATTCCAAAGAAAAGATACAAAAATAATGAATAGAGACTTCAATCATAATTCACATAAGGAAACATAAGGAAAAATAGTATCAACATTTAGTCTCAAATTCACAGAATACCAAAACCAAAAGAGGACATAAATTGCACCTGTTGCAACTCTGTGAAACTAAGCAACCGTGTGTGGAGGACCTGCTTCACAATTGACAAAGTTATAATCGACCGGAAGGAGTTTATTTATATAACAAAAGTCGAAATTCAAACCTGATTATAGGCAACTGAGGTCGCAAATGACCACTGAATTCAATCATGGGTTCCATCTTAAATAATTGTGGCTATGGAAACGTCTGGGCAGATTAAACTGGTGTGTTTATTTTCCCATTAAATCTTCAATTTGCTATTAAATCTTCAGTTTCATTCATAAAATCGATTGGGGCAATTCAAGAATTAAAGGGCAACGATTGAAGGGAACGATTGACTTATGATGATAACGGATGGTTTGATGTAGAGAAAGAAGGGCAGAATAGGAAGAAAAATGTAAAATATTGGGTTTTATTTAAGAATTTTAGCATGCCATCTTAAAAAATTAGTGTTAAATTACTATTTTGTACATGAGAAATGCTTATATATAGTATATAGATAGATATAGATAGATATAGATATATATGATGTGAAGAAAGGAACACTTGTTAATGTTGACGGAGAAACCATAAATGAGCCAATTGTTAATGTTGAAGAAAGAATAACAGATAAACATAAGCAATAAAATCCATTGTATAGCATAACTAATGAATGGTAGAGTTTAAGGAGAGTGTGTTGGGGTGAACACTACCTCTGTTATCTTGTAGGATAGAGGCTGATTCTGTTAAGACCCCTCATTCAAAATACTTTCTTTTCTTTTTACGTGGATAGTTATTAATTTTCTTTTTACATGAATAGTTATTAATTTAGGGGTGGAAACAAGACGAGTGGAGCCCAAGCTCAACAGGCACCGGCTTGAGCTCGTTTAACTTACGAAAGCTCAAGCTCGTAGAGTCGTAGGTTTTTCAAGCTCGGGCTTGGTTCATTTTTTATTTATAGTTTTTTATATTAATTTTAATTATTAGTTTATATATAATTTAGTTATTTTTTATAATTTTATAAATATTAATTATTATTATTATTATTTAAATATATATTTAATATATTAAATAAAAGTTATATAAATAGTGAGCTCGTTTAGGCTTGTGAGCCAGTTCGACACTATGATAGGCATAGCAAAGATATGTATCTAAGTGATTGAGAATTCTAATTTGTTTATACTGATGTGGGTCTAAACTCTAAAGTGCATCTACGGTTTGAGAACTCAATCGGTAGAAAGTAATTTTCTTTTAGGCCTTTTATCTTGGGCCCGGCCCACTTCTTTTTCTCCTTTCTTGAATCCATTGTGTACTACTCTTCACTGATGGAAAGTGGAAACCCTAAGTCCCTAACGGTGAGCACCGGAGGCAAAATCAAGAACACTCTCGAAATCACTCACTCCAGAAGAAAAAAATGGTGAACACCAGAATCAAGAAAACCCTTAAACCCTCCTTCTCACAAGCTTCCACGGAGGATTCGGATCATCAATCGACTGAATCTGGAGCTTTGATTGGTTCCAATGATGACATTTTAACCGAAATTCTCCTCCGCCTCCCTGTTACCTCCATCCTTCGCTTCAAATCTGTTTCCAAACACTGGTATTCGCTTTTGAGTCACAGCCATCTCACCCAAAGGTATGATCACCTTTCTAAATCCCCTGGTCTTTTTGCTCACGATAAATATCTCCCCTTTGATGCTGAAGACCCAAGCACTCCTCCTTTTAGCAGTCTTGATTCCTACTTTGATCTTCCGGATGTCAGAATCGTGCAATCTTGTAATGGCTTACTACTTTGCTACACTGACCGTGGGCCCAAAGGCCGCAAAGCTGCTCTTAAGTATTACGTCTTTAATCCCACCACCAAACAATTGGCAGTCATCCCACCGATTTGCGGAGGTTCTAAAGTTCGTAAAACAATCCGTTTTATGGGTCTGGCATTTCATCAAACAGATTGTGTTCACTACAAAGTTGTTTGTGTTCGTCGTCTTGAGCCTGGTGTGGATTTGTTTCAGATTCAAGTCTACTCGTCTGATACAAAGAAATGGGAGATGACTAGCGAATCTTTCTGTATATGTAAACACGTTTTATTCGGCCACGGAGTTTACTGGAATGGAGCTGTTCATTGGGTTCCGTTTTCTGGCTGTCCGTTTTACTTTAAACTAGATGTTGAACAGTTGCATATGTTGCCTTTGCCGGAGGGCTATACGTCTTCCGAGATATTCATAATGTACTTTGGAGAATCTGGAGGTCATCTACATCTAGTAGTACAGAAGAATCGTGAAGATAATTATTTACGTCTGAATGTGTATGAGATGTTGAGCGATCATTCGGGTTGGTTTGTCAAGTATCAACTACAGCTTGATGAACTTCTGGATTCTTTCCCGGAGATGATCTCTGAGTACGCTTGTTATTTTAAAGTCATTGATGTGGTTAGAGGCGAAGAAGAAGAAGATACATTCATCGTTCTGAACACTAGTGAAAAGATTATAACATACAATGTTCATGACAAGAGTTTCAAACAGGTATCTAGTTTCACCGGGTACTTATTTGAAGACAATTCAATGTTTCATCCAGTTTATCATCGTTACACCGAAACCTTGTCTTCCTTCTAAATGACATTTTGGTTTGTTTATCTTATTTAAATTGTTAAGGTATTTGAATGTGTTGTTTAAAAAAGATTTAGTTAATTAGTTATGTAATTTACGCTTAGCCTATTGTTAATATGCTTTTTATTTGTACATCTAAACATAACCAAACGCTGTAATATCGAAGCAGCAGCTTAAATTTACAGAGTTTAGCTTTAATTGATTGATAATTACAATACCCATCACACTGTAAATATCTCTGGACCTAACTGGACCGATTCACATGCTCGAAGCCTACCAAATGGTGATTATCATGAAAGATCTTGCATGCAGCGAGCGCCGACATAAAGCACACCAAATCAATATTATCCCCTGAAGGTTCCATGCAAGAATCATTTCTAATAATCGACTGCGTTGACCATCGCCTCTATAAATATGGAGCTTCCTAGTTGTTGAATTCTGCAAAGTATGAACAGACTAAAAGATCATGTGAGTGGAGGTGGAAACTATTGAAGCTCAAGCTAAAGCATATTGAATTGAAATAATGATGATTCGCGAACCTGCAATGAAATAGACAAACATATGATATGAAAACCAAAGTTACAAGAAAGAGGGGATGAAGAGCAAATTACATTATTATTGAGAGGCAAGTTAAGCTGCTGACTAGCTTCACAAGATTCGGGTCCCAAGCTATATATATATCTACATGAGTTGTTTCACCATGTTAAGAACAAGTTTACTTATTGTTCGGGTACTTAGTGGACCAAAACCTTAAAACTTATAAAAACCACACGGCTATCAGTTATAACAACAGTATGTCACAAATTTTCCCGGTGATTTAAGACTACATGGTATGGTGATGGACCATCCTTGGAGGATGATTCGCCACGTAGGCGACACATCATAGTCCTCCCAAAGATGGATCATCCTCCAAAACTAGGGGGCATGGGAGGATAGTCCTAGTCATCATCCTCCACCACTTTTATATTTTTTTTTTATTTTTTTAATCTTCAACTTTTTTTAAACATTTAACAAATAAAGTAACAAAATATTTTCATTAATATTAAAAAACATTACATAAACTTAAAAAAAAAAAATTAAACTTAAAAAAAATAAACTAAAAAAAACATAAACTTAAAAACCTAAAGTTAAAAAAAAAACTTAAAAATATCCTAACATATTAAAATAAGCTACTAGTCGTCGTCTTCCATGTGGTGGGCGGGTTCGTTTTGAGCGTTGTTCCAAATGTACTCCACCAAGTCCGCTTGTAGGTTGTGATGTGTGTACTCGTTACGTAGAGCGAAGGCGTTCAAATCTTGTTGTTCCTCACTAACTGGAACAGAATTTCCAGTAGACGCGTTTTCGTCGTAATCGCATATCGCTCTCCCTTCGTCTTCAATGATCATGTTATGAAGGATGATACAAGCGTACATAATGTGTCGTAACCTCCTTGGTGTTTGCGAACGTGCTGGAATAGAAATGATGTGCCATTTTTTTTTGTAGAACACCAAAAGCCCGTTCAATAACTTTTCTTGCGCCCTCTTGAAACTTTGCAAACTTTTTCCTTTTGTCGTCGGTCGGGTGCGGGACAGTTTTAACAATTGTCGAGTACGTTGGGTATATCCCATCGGCTAGGTAGTAACCTCGCCTGTACTCCACCCCTGAAACCGTAAAGCTTGTGTCTGGACCTGTACCCGCCACTACATCATCAAAAATCTGTGACTGGTATATGATGTTGAGGTCATTGAGTGAACCAGGTAGACCAAAAAAAGCATGCCATATCCAGAGATCCTGTGACGCAACAGCCTCTAGAATGATAGTCGGATGTCCCTGATCTCCCCTAGTATACTGACCTTGCCATCGACGTGCGGTTCTTTCAGACATCCTAATGTACTCGTCTAATGCATCTGGTGCGTAACCGTACGCAAGTTGGCGAATGGCCGACGTACATTTTTGTAAATTACTGAAACCCCTTTGCCCCCTAGCATCGTTTCGCAATGTAAAAAACGGATCAGACTGGGCCATGTCGCCTGCAATACGTAAGAACAGTTGACGACTCATGCGGAAACGACGTCGAAAAATCTCGGTTGGGTACACGGGTTCGTCGGCAAAATAATCGGCTACTAGTTTATCGTGGCCGGCTATAAATTTAGAACAAAACATAAAATTAAATTAATTAAAACATACATTTTAAAATCTATATAAAACATAAGGAAAAAAAAATAAAATACCTTCTTGGTCTCGGTTATATTTTGCTCGTCTGGTTAGCGGTTGGGACGACCCTTCAGCGGCCGCCATGAACACCTGAGCCGCGTTCATAATCATGTTGTGCATAATAACATCCTCTTCCGAAGATGATGAATACCACTCGGACGAAGACGATGAAGACATAGAAGAAATTGAAGAAATGGAAGAAACGGGTGAAGCCATGATAATTTTTTAGCGAGAGATGGGGTGGTAGCGGGTAAAAAATGGTACAAAATATGATGATTTTTTATAAAAAGGGAAGAGTGGTTTATAAAATGTGAGAGAGATGGGGTGGTAGTGGGTGAAAAGTTGTGAAAATAGGGGTTAAAGATGTGAGTATTTATAAAAATGGAAGTGAAATGGGGGTTTTATTTGAATATAGCCGTTACAAAAATTCTTTTTTTTTTATTTCCAACGGTCAAAAGGTGGGGGACCCACCTCATTTGGATCATCGCAAACGGCTAACTTGGGACGGAGAGGACGGCGACGGTAGGGGGCGGCACGGTGTTTGGACCGTCGCCGACCCGCGACGGGCCGGGGCCGACCCCCATACCGTGTAGCCTAATGGGAAGGGTACCCAAGGGTAATACCCTTGCCTCAACCAATCAAATCCTTTCATGTCAAAATTCTTATAAACTACCCTTAAGTTGCAAAACCAATCAAATCCCGTCATGTCAAAATTCTTAGAAACTACCGTTAAGTCACAAAATACTGGCGACGCCTTATCCTTGCCATAAACTAGTTTTTTTTTTTTTTAATTTTAATAAAGTCAAATGTATAATCCGTACTCAAAATCACCTATTCAACAAGTTAATATGCCAACCCAACCATAACCCATTACATGTCTCATTCCATTCCTTCTAAAATCGTTGAAATCTATTCAGGCCTACACCCTGTTTTTTTTCATTCCCTTCCATAACAAAAGGTCGTTTCTCTATTTTCCCCTCGTCCTTACTGATTATCCCTCCCCTTCCATCCATATATGATTTTCACATCCTCTAAACGAGGAATGGATTATGATTTTGATTATATATACCGCCCCTCTTCATGGAGCAGAACTTCACTCCTTTGGAACCCTAATTCACCCGGTTTGTTCTGATTTTTGTCATCAAACAAGAAATCGGGTAAATAGGTATTTATTGTATATTTATTTGTTTAATACATGTGATTTTATCATCCCAAACTTTCTTTGAGTGAATGGCTAACTTGAACTCTTTACATACCGAACCCAATTGGTAATATCACTAGTTCTTTTTTGTGAGTTTTAAGCAAAATTGAAGTTTTTTGTTGAGGCTTTTAAGCCCAAGATTTGTCATTTATGGTTATCGTATGCAAGAAACTAAAGTCTCATCTTTTTAGTAAAAAATGAATCTTTTGTTTCTTTTATATTAATTTTGCAGATTAAAGTTGTGTTATCATTTGTGGTTGCTGGTGTTGGACCTTTACCATAAAATGTATGTTCTTTGTTGTAATCCTTTGTTTCTTTGTTTGCTGCTTCTCTTTTGTTGTGTAGATCTTTCATAGTTCAAGAATTGCCAAATATAGTTGTGGGTTGCCTTTGTGTTTGGTTTCACTTATATGATTATTGCTTCCACTTATGTTGTTAATTATGCGGTGACTTGTTAAAAAATGTAAAGCAACAAAAGAAGTTCTGTTGAGTTTTAATTAATAACTCAATTCAATAGGCTTTTTTAAGTAGACTGTTTTTGTTGCGTGTTGTGGTGACTGTCTTTGTTTGTTCTCCTGGTGTAGACCCCTCCCAGCTTGCTGGGAGTTTGGGCTTATTTGTTGTTTTAATGCAAGTCTTGGGTTCTTGTCTTAAAAAAAAAAAAAAAAAAAACTCAATTCAATAAAATATCTAACTGGCTCGAACGAGTCGAGCCTTAACAAGCCCGAGCTCAAACGAGCCAAGCCTTAACAACCCTTAGCGCGAGCTCGAACTTTACATACAACGCTCATCGAGGCGGCTAAACGAGCCCAAAAAATTTTATTATATATATATAGAAACGAGAGCAGGAGAAAACGCTCAAAAGTGTGAGAACGGTGAGAACGCTTCCTGGCCTAACACGTGTAACGCCGCTTAGAGAAAGGCGGAGGGGCTTTTTTGTCCTTTCATATTTTTTTAACGCGTGTCACTTCATCTTTCCATTTTTTGGCGTTTAATAAATACGCGACATTTTTATTGTTTTTAGATCAAAATCATAGTAAATGTTTTGGCGTTTTAAGTATTGTTTTGGCGTTTTTATTGTTTTTTAGATCAGGATGCAGGCTTTTAATGTAAAAAAACATCAGTAATTTTGTTGATTTTATTATATCAAGTGTTTTGCCATTTAGGATACAGACCTATAATGTGACAGACAATTATGG
Source organism: Helianthus annuus (assembly GCF_002127325.2). Classification (NCBI taxonomy): domain Eukaryota; kingdom Viridiplantae; phylum Streptophyta; class Magnoliopsida; order Asterales; family Asteraceae; genus Helianthus; species Helianthus annuus. Next base: position 180,991,730 of record NC_035448.2, on the reverse strand, counting down.
CGTTTTGAAAAGATAAATAAATTTCAATTTTCCATGTAGTGGCATTAATATAACTATAATGTTTGGGAATAATGATACCGTCTCTTTATTTCACTGTTTCTTTCAATTTTCATCTGTCAATTAGTGTTGATTTTTCCAGTAATACTTTGTTTGCGTTTTTGGCGTTTTATATAGCAACCTCGTATTTTGCTAGCATTCGTTCTCACGGTTTTCAAACTTTCAGGCGTTTTGGTGTTTGTAGTTTTTGGTGTTTTATACTCATCTTTTTTTAAAATAGCAGAGAATTATATAATAAACAACAGAGAATTACATAACAAACAATAGAAAATGAAAAAAAAAAAATTAAAAATTATAATCTAATTTCTCATTCAAATCTTCACTGTCAGCAGCCTCTTCTACTTTAACTTTTTTGCCGTTTTGAACCTGTTTTTGAATGCCTTATGTAGATCCTTATTTTCCTACATAAAAGCCGTCTTTAGAGGATGCTTATTTTTTGTGGCATCCTTTATGGTGAGTGGATATATACTTGTTTGATGACATGTTGAAGACCAACGCCTGCTCTAATGTATTGATCCCTTCATGCTATCAATATATCCATCAAGAAAAAAGTGACATGATGTCAGTGTTATCAGTCTCTTTATCTTGAATATTTGTCCATCTCATTCAGCAAAAGATTATAGAGATACCCAACTCAGAGAAGAATCCATTCAGTGAAACTTCATTCAGATCAATAATCAATATAGCAGAATCAAGGTTCTGCATCTGTGGCTTTTTTAAGTATTTTTTGGCGTTTTTAAAGTGAATGCTTTCTAGGAAATATGGCGTTTGTTTCTGGGTTTGTGATAAGTTGTTTGTGCAGAGAAGTCTCTCTTTATATGATGTTTTTGGCGCGTACTTTAGGCGGGATTTTATTTATAATAAATGATATTAATAAAGTAGTCGTCTTTTCAGTTACTTTATATTTTTACTGTTTTTGTTCAGCTTTTTATGAGTTTTTAGGGTCATAGACTTTCCATCTCCCAAGTTTGGCGTTTTTGAATGGGTTTAAGTAGTTTTTGGCATTTTTTTTCATTTTTAGCTTTTATTAATTAATACTTCTGCAAAGATTATAGTTTGGGAGTTTTTGGCGTTTTTACTCCATTTATGGCGTTTCATATGCATTATGACTGTTTGGCGTTTTATTAAGATAATGTATTTTTTTATTCTAAGTTGAAATATACATAGCAAACAATAGAAAAAGAAAATTAAAAAAATAAAAATAAAAACAATTCATCTTCCAAATTTTCACTGTCATTAGTCTCTTTCTTCATTGAATCATGTTCACTGGTGGTTTGGCTTAGCCAAGCTTGTGTTTTTGTGGCCGTTTGGAAAGACAAAATGACATGTGTTTTTTTTTTGAATATGTATCTTCAAACAACTTATTAGTGACATTCGTCTTTTCATGCCATTAAAATATTCATCAAGAACAAAACACAGAAAATGACATAAGTCTGACCCAGCATCTTTTTGTTTATGATTTGTCCATCTCATGCAGCAAAATGTTATTTGAGTCACAGCACCTCAGGGAAGAATGCATTATCCGAAACTTTGGCGTAGAACAATATTTGAATACACAAGAAATGATATTTGGCATTTTTGGCGTTTTACTGAGGAAATAGTGTATCTGAAAGAACCGTCGATTTTTTTGGAATATTTGATGTTTGAGTGTTTTGGCGTTTTCTAAGATGAATGGTATATAGTAGAAAATATGGCGTTTTTTGAGTAGTTCTGTTTGATGTTTTGGGGATTTTGGCGTTTGTAAGTTGAATGGTATATAGTAGAAAATATGGCGTTTCAGGTTCTGGGGGGGTGTGTTTTTATGTTTGGGATGTTTTTGTTTATATAGCGATGTGTTTTGGTCCGTAATGACGTTTTATTCATCAGTATGGCATTTTGGTATAGAGGTGTAAAGACGCTTTTACCCTTAATGAGGCGCGTCCACGTAATGAAATTGATGTTATTTACGAAGACGCCACCGCGCCAATCTAGTCCATAGATTGTTTTAATCGGACGATCGATAAGCGTTCTCACTGTTCTCATACTTTCTACCGTTTTCTCCAAATCCCGACCCTATACACACACACACACACATATTATACCTACTATTTAATATTGGCGAGCCAAGCACGATCTCAAAATAGTAGGCTCGAACCAAGCGGAGCTCGAGCTTCACAAAATCATGACAAGCCGAGATCGAGCCTAGTCGGGCTCGAGCTTGGCTCGACTCGTTTACACCCTTAACGAGAGCATAACCAAGTGTGTAGAAACAATCATAATTGACTTCATGTAATAGCCTTCTCAGTTCTCATCACAAATCAGCAACAAATTTAAATCAAGGTTATGTACAGGTGAAAGTAATTGAAGTCCATATTTTTTTTTATATTTTAAACAGAAACAAAATATAGTTAAATCTAATTGTCTATTGACATGAAGTCAGGTTTACCTTAATCTAATTTGGTAATGTATAGCTTTTATATTAAAACCGATTAACTGTGGGAATGGATGACTTACTGAATCCATTGAACCTGGCTTCTTTAGTGCAGTGGAACGACAACTAGCAATATCACTTCCCGGAACAGGCATAAAAGCAAAGCCACATATAGAGTCGCGTGTAAAGACAATGAAGAGTGACTGGTCAGCCATGCATGATATGCTAGCATGGAACAATACAAGTAGTTTTGGTTGGGATTACAATAACGACATGCTTGAGGCTCCCCAGCCTGTTTGGCAAGCTTATATACAGGTAATGTATACTCGTTATGATTGTAGCTTTTTATAATAATTGTTTTTATATTATTATGTTTATATCTTGTTAACTTCAATCATGATGACGTGTCTTGTTAAGTGCACAAATTTCCACATTACTGGGACTTGTGTAATGTGTTTGGGAAGGATCGGGCAAATGGGAGAGATGCTCAGACAACCGCTGATATTAGATCTGACATAGACAGAGAAGAACCAGAGGTTGCTGGAGATGGACTAGATGATGTGGATCTTAATCAACCACTAAATAGCCCTTCATATGAAGCTTCTAGAGAAGAATCAAGTCTACAACGAAAGAGGAAACGACGCAATAGCTAGGATCCTCTAATGAGCAGCTTGAAAGAGTCGGCATAAATAATTGGTGCCGAGATTAGGGAGGCTTCAAACGCTTTCAATAGAGTTTTTGGAACAAAGAGCAATAGAAAGGAACTACGTAACAATCTTTTTGCAGAGATGAATAAAGTTGTGGGGTTGACTACTCGTGAATGTGACAAGACTATATGTAAGCTCGCACAAAATGAAGAATTGATGGTAGTTTTTTTAAGGTTGATGAAGAATGCAAATTTGGATGGGTAAAGACTATGCTTGAAGATATTGCTTGACGTGATATACGACGATTTTGATAATTTTTAGTTTTTTTTAGTTGGCAAAATTTGGATGATTTTTATTTATTTATTATTTGGCAGTTTTTGGATGATTTATAATTTTTTGCTGGAAACTTTTGAATAATTTTTGAATTTTGTTAGTTAAATATATTCTATTTTTCATAATATAAAATTATTATAATTTTAATTGATTTTTTTTTTTTGTGAAAACTCAGTAGTTTTCTTTATTTAAAGATAGGAGTTTTCTTTATTTAAAGATAGGGGTATTGTTTTCATTTCCAATGAACTGGATTCCATTCATTCATCTTTTTTCGCACACCAAACAACACAAGATAATGTATTATTTCATTCTCATAGGGTAACCAAACATGACAATGGAATGGTAATGGCCCATTTCATTCCCTTGTCAATTCCATTCCTTTGCCCATTCTATTCACTTGTCCATTCCATTACCCCATATCAAACAGACCCTTAATCCAACATATTTAACACCCTTGTAACAACTTATCACTTATCACTCTCATTATTTTCTTTCGACGGTGAACACACAAGAAGTGGAACTGATTATTATAGTTGAAGGGGTATGGTCTTAGATCTTACTGACCATCACCCGGTTTACTTCCCCATTCGGCAAAGAACATGCTTCAGTCTGTGTGGGCGCGCGCAGACCTGGTTTGCTTTCCCACTCGAATAAACATGAGATTCTTATCTTGTGTATGTAAATGAGTGTTTTAGGCAATATACACAGAATGCGGTGGTTGCTACTAAAGATGGTAGTTGTGACAACAATCATCACCCAATTTGTTAGTATTATCTGAATCCACATCTTCTACAATTGTCGTGTTACTACATTTTGCACATTGGCATGCCGCAGTCCCGTGCGTGCGCGCGGGGGATAGCCTCGGGCGATGCGACCTTCCTATGCTACAATACCGCGCGGGCGCGCGCGGGGACAACGAAGGAAGTGCAGAGTAGTGTGTAGATGTGTTGTTTTGTACAATGCATGTGCAACTAGGGGTGTTCAAAACTGGATATCCGAAAATTCGGATATCCAAGATTTTCGGATACCAGATTTCAGTATCCGAATCCGTAACCGAAATTTCGGATATCCGAAATTTCGAATACGGATTTGGATAGTTAATCGGATATCCGAAAATCCAACTTTTTATATAATTTTTATTTTTTCATATTCGGAAACGGATAGTTTCGGATATCTGAATATAAGTTTTCGGATATTTCGGATATTTTCGGATATTTCAGATATTTTTGGAGACTTCGGATATTTTCCGATATTCGGATATCCGAAAAAGTTGAAAATTAAATTTTTGGATATTTCGGATATCCGAAATATCCGAAAATTTTGAAAATCACTATCCGAATCCAAATCCGAATTTCGGATATTTCGGATTCGGATATCGGATATTTCGGATCGGATTTTCGGATACGGATAGTTTTGAACACCCCTAGTTACGGGTATAGTAAATGGTAAGTTGGTGATATGTTCACGCCCTATGTTGTCGACTCCGTGGAAACACGCGGGTTTCCCACTAGTAAGTTTGTTGGTGCATATTTGTGCATATTTGTGACAACAGCTTAGATTTGGTCTTTGGATATCTTGTAATTAGTTAAACGATAAACAGTTAGCGGGTTTAGCTTTGTATTAGTGAGATTATAGAGTTTGGGCTAAACAAAACCCAGTTTGGGTCATGGGGGACGAATTGGGCTTTGCTCATGTAGGAAACCCTAGCCCAAGTAGCAAACCTTGAGTTATATAAACAAGGTTAGGCTTTAGGGTTTAGGTTAATCAGCCAAAACAGAGTTTGAGAGGAATTTCGTGAGAGTTTAGAGCTTGGACGAAATTTGTGTATGTTAGGGTTTTGATTGATTGTAATTCGTGAGATTGATAATAAATAAAAACCCGGTTTGATTGTGAATTGCTGATTTCTGTTTCTACTCATTTTGTGATATTCTGATCAAGAGGATTCTGCACTCTTGATTGGATTGACAATTCTGTGAAAGATCCATACAACAAGGGGACCTACAATTGGTATCAGAGCGTTAGGCTCTTGAAGGCTCGGTTCAGAATTGTTGGCTGCTGAAACAGGAAGATTTCGAAATTTTTGAAACCTGAAAAAATTAGGGTTTGGAAATTTTTTGTTGGTTTGATAAAGATTTTCGAATTTTTTGGCTGTTTTGATCTTCTGCATTGTTTGTTTGCTGTTTTGCAGGTTTTAGAGATAGTTCTGGTTGATTGTTTTGAAGAATTTTTGGCTGAAAGACTTGAAGATTCGAAGACTGTTCTTCGTGTTCTTCGTGGTTTTCCATTAGTTCTTCATATTTTTTCAAAATACTTTGCTGATTAGGCTGTCTGATTTTGCAGATTTGTGTTGGAGAGAATCTGGAAAATCTGGAAAATCTCAGAAGTTTCGAAAATATTGAATTTCCAAGTTTACAGGCGATTTTAATTAATTTCGCAGTCTGGACCTGCGAAATTAACAGATCAGCGAATTTATCGACGAAATTAAATCCAAAGGCGACTTTGGTAACCGTATAATTATCCACAACGAAATTATCACGGTTGATCGGCGACTTTACTGGTCGTCGTAATAGCGATTTTGACCAGCGAACTTGACCTTTCAACGACTTAGACCAGCGAAATTACATTAAACTGATTAGCGAAATTGAAATTGAACTGACCGGCGAAATTAACCCAGCGAAATTAGCATAATCAAAGTGGTGGAATCTCAGTTGGCAAGTGTCGATAAAATTTCACAGTTTTGCAAATAGAAGTTGATCCGTAGCTCGTTTGACAAAACCGTCTGCTCGTTCGACATTTTAACGTAACAGACTGATAAGACCGTACAAAATTTTTTCGAAAACAGTGGTTACCAAATTACACCGTTAGAATCGTCTCGAAAAGACGAATCCAATGATATATAATGTCAAAAACCGAATTTGGGAACAGAACATAACAGGAAGGAAGTTTGTAAGGAGGACTGTTGGTTTCGTCAAGACCAAAGTGAGGTGCTTTAACTATCAAAGTTATGGGCATTTCGCTAGGGAATGTCAAAAACAAAAGCAAGAGACTTCGAGTCAGAGTTCAAACAACAAGAATGCATCAAATAATTCTAGCTCAAAGGCTTTGATCTCTACAGCACGAGAAGGTTCCTATGTCACACCCCAACCGATGGCGGAATCATCGGGGCATGGCACTGAGCGAAACAGATTGTCCAGAAGTTTCCACAACAACTATTAATACAAATTCAGTTTAAAATGATACGTCCCATACCGTATCCCGAATAAATAACAAGTTATTACAGATAACATCCAAACAATTAATCCTGTTCCGACAACTCAGATTCAAATTAAACATAAATATTGTTCAATGCCCCTAAAGACCCAGACTGACAAGATCTACAGACAACTATGCACTGGCAGCTTGTTCTTGACAGACAACTATTTGTTGGGGGCCTCTAGAGACTTATTCTAGCTTCACTTCCCTAGCAAGCAACTACCTTAAACACCTGTCACATACGTTAAAATAAAGTCAATACATAAAATGTAAAGGTGAGCATACAAGTTTGATAATAGCATATAGAGTTCGAATAGTTTACGCATAACCAGCACGTACACAGAGGGAAATGATGCATGTTAATTATCGACATGGACCTATCAATACCAACGACTGCAGGTTGACTGTCCGAGACAGTTCGCAATACATGATTACCACCGTAATCCATGCAAGTAATTGTCCTTAACAACCCCCGTGTGAACGGGTGCTGAGTCCAAACTATAGTACTCCGTTGCTAAGGCATGTAGACAGCATTCCACGTGTAAACATAACAACAAGCATACATTGAGTCACGTAACACATGCAATCGGTTAGCGTTCAAATAGTTTGAGTAGTGTGTTCGATTGTGATTTTGATAAGTAACGTATGTAACACCCAAAAGTGCTAAAGCAAAAAGGGTTCGAGTATACTCACAGTGATTGATTATGAATTGAAGGAAGCGCTGAGAGTAGGGTTAGCCTGAATAGTTCGATAGCACAAAAATGAGTAACGCAGAAATGTAAACGAGTGTGAATGGATCGAATAGCCTGGTCGATCGAACGGCAGGTTTGATCGAACGGGCTGTTCGATCGGCTTGAAAGTCCGTTTGAACAGTCCTGTTCGATCGGCCGGTAGGCTCGATCGGCTGGTCCATTCGAGTGGATTGTTTCTTCCTCTGATGTGTTTGTGTATGATGGTTTGAACTTTTGAAGTTTTTGTGGTAGTATTTGAGAACACTGAAGTGTTCTTACCTTTCAGGTCGATCGATCGAACGTGCTGTTCGATCGGCCGGCTTAACCGATCGGTTAGGGACTTCAGAAGTAATTCTCAGCTGGATGTCACTCGATCGAACAGCCTGTTCGCTCGGTTGGCACTCCTTACTTCAAACGAGTTGCAAAATCGATTAAGTGTTGAAGCATAGTATCTCACGATCCGAAGAGTAATGTTTACCAATCGAGTAGCGTATTCGATCGAACATCGCTTCGTTAATAGCATACTTCATGAAATTTGAAAAGTGTGGAACCATGTGGTAGCCGATCAGCTGGCCCGGCTGATCGGCTGGTATGTCCGATCGGCTGGGTTGTTCGTTCGTACAGCCTAGCCGTTCGGCCAGCATTTCTGACCTGGTCAGCCTTTCGTCTAACACTTGGCTGTTTGATTATTTGTCATGATTTTAAGGTATTCTGAAAACGAGTTAAACCGTAGAACGTGGGTTCTTACTTGCTCCACCGGTTTGGACAGGAATCACCCAAGTCCGGCCGGTGAGCTGTTCGGAACGGTAGTTTGGTGTTTAACCCGAAATCGGTGAACCTCGTAGATAGAATCCGAATATTGAACCTCTTGACTATTAGAATGATTAGTTAGTTGGTTCGAGCTCCGTTTCTTTCGGTTTTAAGGTTTTGAGTGTAAAAGAGTTGAAAGAAAATTGGAAATCCTTCTTTCAATCCCTTTTACCATGAAAATGTTAAGACTTTTACAAATCTTAGTTTGTTTATGTGGAAATCGGTCAGATCTAAGCTATTCACGGTTGAATGAGGCCAAAGTATGATGTTCTTCAAGAACACCATGATGACATCACCCAAGAACACTTAGATCTTGATGATTTCACGGTTAGAAATCAAGTTTTGAAAGATAGAAAGGTGTAGAATCATGTAATGATAAAAAACGTACAAGAATTGGGGTGAAAACTTACCGGAGTTGAGAGAAATCTGAGAAAAGGTGAAGAACAAGGCTGGTTCGGTCAGAGCTTTCCAGAAGTGGAAAGAGTGACAATGACAGGGCTATTTATAGGCTCCAAAAGAGGAAAGTGTCAACCGATCGGCCAGGATCTCTGATCGAATGGCCTGCTCGATCGGCCAGGAAAGTGCTAGCCGATCGGCTGGCCTGTTCGATCAGGATGCTTCCTGTTCGATCAGCAACCCTTTTCGAATGTTTCGCGACGGTTTTCGATATTTCGATTTCGATAGACGATGATACGAATACGATAGAGTTCCTAGTCAAATTACTTTCAGTCCCAACTACTATATCTAACATACAATCATCTATAAGTCACGTTTCGATGCCGGTTTCGATTGAGTTTGATTGCTTTTCGAGTTTCGATTCGAGTTTCGATTGATTCGATTGAATACCACACAAAACATAAAGTAAACATGCATAAGTAACACATAAGGCACACACACACGTAAGTATTACCACACCGGTTCCGCATAGTTCGAGTCTCGAGTTCGATTGATTGATTTGATTAACTTGATTATTGATTGATTAACTTTATCGCATTGTTACTTCCTATTATTCACGGTCGTAATCGGTCGCATTGATTAAACATTCGATCATTTTATTTAGACAACACTTACTCCACATAATATAAAAAGCAAAAAGAAACGTTAACAGTCAAGAAGTCAAAGTTGACTTGGACTTTGACTTTGACTTTGACATTCGAAAACACGGGGTGTTACAGCCTCCCATTGTTTAGGGAATTTCGCCCCGAAATTAGGCTCGAAGCTGCACATCACCGTGAGTCATTTTACCAATTTGATGCTTCAGATCTATTTAAACAACTACGGGTACTTGGCCTTCATGTCGCTTTCCAGTTCCCAAGTGAACTCCGCGCCTTGCTTGCCTTCCCATCGGACTTTCACGATAGGGATGCGTGAGCGCCTGAGTTGCTTGGTTTGGTGATCCATGATTTCGACAGGCTTTTCCACGAAGTGTAAGGTTTCGTTGACCTGCAGATCGTCGAGTGGTACGATTAGATCATGATCAGCAAGGCATTTTCAGAGGTTAGACACATGGAAAGTCGGGTGGACGTTACTGAGTTCCTCCGGTAGTTCGAGTCTGTAGGCGACTTTTCCGATCCTTTACAGAATCTTAAAAGGTCCAACATATCGAGGCGCTAGTTTCCCTTTCTTGCCGAATCTGACTACACCCTTCCAAGGGGATACCTTTAGGAGTACGTAGTTGCCAACGTCAAATTAAAGGGGCTTGCGTCTTCTATCGGCGTAACTTTTCTGTCTACTTCGAGCTTTTACCAAGTTGTCTCGAATCTGGTGGATTTTGTCAGTCGTTTCTTGTAGAATCTCGGGACCGGTTAGTTGCGAATGACCGATCTCGTGCCACACAATAGGCGATCGACATCTCCTACCATATAAGGCCTCGAAGGGTGCCATTTGAATGCTGGCATGATAGCTGTTATTATACGAGAATTCGACTAGTGGCAGGTGTTTGTTCCAACTACCACCAAAATCTATGACACACGCCAGGAGCATGTCTTCAAGAGTACGGATCGTTCTTTCAGTCTGCCCGTCGGTTTGTGGATGGAATGCAGTACTCAGATTAAGCGACGTACCAAGAGCCGCCTGAAACGTTTCCCACAAACGAGAAGTAAACCGAGCATCACGGTCAGAGATGATGTCGCGAGGCGTACCATGATTACAAATGATCTCGTCGATGTAGATTTGGGCTAGTCGTTCCACCTTGTAGTCTTCTCGTATTGGCAAAAAGTGGGCTGATTTGGTTAGACGATCAACTATAACCCAAATACTATCGTGACCTGATGGCGTGGGCGGGAGTTTCGTTATGAAATCCATAGCTATACTCTCCCACTTCCATATAGGTATCGGCGGTTGTTCGAGTAAGCTAGAAGGTCTTTGATGTTCAGCCTTGACTCTTGCGCAAGTTAAGCAACTTACAACGTAGAGAGCGATATCCCGTTTCATGCCCGACCACCAGTACTTATAACGCAGATCCTGGTACATCTTGTCAGCACCGGGATGAATGGAGTATCGGGACTTGTGGGCTTCATTCATGTAACACCTCGAATTTTTGTGTCCAATGATGTGTTAACACGTGGCATTTGTTTACACGTGGCATCTATAATAAATAAGGGACTAATTTTGACAAACCTTGAAAGTATGTAAATTCGAGGGTTATAAATGTCAACAAGGGTAAATATACTGTATAGTATCCCTAAATAATGCTTAAACCTTCAATCGAATAAATTATAGATCGTACAAAAATAAAACGCGGAAGAAAGTGAGAGATTACAAACTACAGGGGTTAACTGTGTCAACATGTTTAATAATACCTCTGAGTGACCCTTTAACGTTCCAAAGACTTTGTAACGGTATTATACCCTCACTAAAATAATATATATGAATTTCGCGAAGTTTCGATATGAAACGAGAAAGTTACGATCGAATTCGTAGAAGAAGGGTTAAAAGCGTCAACAGTGAAAGTTAAGGCTTTCCAATATAATTAATAAATAAACCGGGGACTTAATAATGCGGGTAATTAACACGAGGCCCCTATCGGTAAATAACCGAGGGCCAAACCGCAAAGTTACCCCTTCAAACCCGAAAGGTCAGGTAAATCATTACGAAAGATCTCGTTATTAATGGTCGGATTCTGCAATCATTACAAAAAGATTTAAAAATCCTGAAATCTTAACCTTAGGCGACCCGCGTGAAGGTTAAGGATTAGTTGAGGCGGGCCGCGAGCCTCCTCACTAATTCGCCTGATTTCTTAACCTTTAGGCGACCCGCATTAAAATGCATGGGAACTCCCATGCGGGCCGCGTAAAGTGCCCAGATGCAGAATGGTTGTAACTACTTGGCTTTTGGAGCTTTTGAACGATCAAACAACCATTTAATTGAGCATGGGTGCCCCCTACACGACCCATACCACTTAGGGACACCTGCCCATGATCCATGATCAATTGTAGCTTGTTGTGTAATGATCTTGAAGGCTCTTAAGCACTATAAATAAGCTACATTGGCTCATATCATTCACAACATCAAAACACACAACTACTGATCATTCTAAGTGCTCCCAAGCATTCTCTTCTGCTCCATAAACAAGAACACACTTCTGTAAGTCGTTCACAATCAATTTGGTCTTGCATTTCCATAGTTATAGCTCATAAACGCAACCGTCGTAACTAACGGTTGTCATTGCAATATCTTGCAAATGGTTCAGTCTTATGACGAATCAAAAATGGTTATGAGTTGGTATTTATGTGGGTATTAAACCTCTAAAATGGTTCCCCCTAATCACCACTCTAACTATGTCAATTATCGAGTCAAACGTGCGGTTAAAAAGTCAACAGAAAGCTATTTTAGCGATTTAAGCATAATCTGTAATGTATATGTTATGGAACCTGTTTTGACAATCATAAACCATGATAATAAGTATATAAACCTGTTTGCGCTCGTTTGAATCGATCATTTACTATATAGAACCGGTTCGGAGCCGAATGTCGCAAAAGTTTGACTTTTGCTTTGACTTCAGTTCTGACCCGTTTTAGTGAGGTATGAATATACCTTAGGACTCTCTTAGGACCAGGTCACATGTTGGTATACGCCTCTGTGGTCGGTTCATGAGTTATCCAAGTCTTTAGCGCATTTCCGTCATTCGCCTAAAAGTTGACCGTAACGGCCTTTTAAAATTAAAACAAGTATTTCGGACACGTGAATGGACCAAAACCTTGCTTGTTAAAATATAAGCATGTCCCTAAAGTTTCACGTCAATCCGAGGTCTAGAATGAGAGTTATGCTAAAAGGCGCACTTTTAAGAAAGTTTTGTAATTAACGGCGCAATTAGCATAACGCCCATCTAACCCAAGTTTTCGTCACCAAAACTTTTACCCACTGTGGTAAAATAATATTTTGGGAATTTTAAAGATTTTTAATAATTTTTACCTTGCTCATAACCTGCGGTTATGGCTACGGTTCGGTAAATACCGAATATGCCCTTTTTGGCCAAAACGAGAGTTCTACAAGGTCTTTTGACCCGATTCCAATTGCCACTGGTTTTAAATAATAAATAAAGTATTTTAAGCTTTATAAGCTGTTCGGGAAACTCAGATTTCCTGTAGAACTCGAAAATTCCTTATAAAGTCTTTAAAATGACCGAAAAGCCCCTACGGGGCATAATATTGACTTAAACTCGTTACGGGCATTACGGAAGGTATCCTACTGATACCAAAATACTTTTAAGGCATATTGACTTAGGAAATAAGCGTACGACACTTATGGTTAACCGTTTCGCCTATTTGCGCACACGGTACGGCTCACGGAACTAGTTTTCGTGCAATAGCCGATACGGGTCAAATGATATTATTTGAACCCCAAAATCCAGAGTATGAACTATAAACCCATATAAAACAAGTCACTGAACTTGTTGGGTCCAAATCATACTCCATTCTCGGTTTTCGCCTTTCCGTGCGAATTAACCATATCTATATATCGGAATCAACCGGTTTAAGCTACGGCTAATACAAGGACCGTTAGGATTCTAAGAGGTTAATTAAAACCTTCGTTCCAGATTAGGAGCCCCAGTAAAAGCTATCGGTGACTTGATCTAAATTAAGGATTAATACTTGCAAAGGTAAATACTTTAACTTATTTCCCCTATATGGGCTTGGGTTACGGTATATTAATACCGCTTGATTGAGCATTATATAATTCCATCGCTTAGGTGGTTAATTGATTAAATATGATTGGCTCATTTAAACAGTTTTGTTGCTTATAAGCCTTTGGGGGGTTTAATGACCGTTGTCCCGGATATCCTCGGCATCATTTTACGAAATGGCCACGACCATCGACATCCCGGTGTAGGCGTACACCCGGTATAAAGTGTCGACACTAAAACTAAAAGACGTAGCCGTTGGTTTCTGTACTACGGTTTTACGCAAACGTGGTGTGTCTATAAATCTTTAACCCGGCACGACCCGGGCTACTGAACGCATAAAAGAACATGTAAAACGTTCACAAGATCATTATGAATTTTCCCAGGTTATGAAAGAGTTTGTGCCTTGTGCATTCAAATCAATTTTAATAAACATTTTCAAATGTGTCAGTTGAATGTATTTACCAGTGTAAACTGACGTATTTTCCCCAAAAAGATTAAGTGCAGGTACCTAAACGTAATTGGCTGGTATTAGCTCCCTAGCGTCGGGATAAGCCTCGCAAGCTTGATTGCAGTATCTAATGGAACAATACTTTATCTGTATTTACGATCCACTGTGGATATTCAACTTTTGTAATACATTTTGATATTACAATCAGAGGTTGAAATTATATATTTAAATTAAGCTTCCGCTGTGCATTATATAATTGTGTGGTTTGACTATATTGTTGCCAACATCGTCACGGTAATCCCCCACCGGGCCCACCGGTGAGACACGTGGAAATCGGGGTGTGACAGGTTGGTATCAGAGCCAACATTGAGTGAATTAAACACTATCCTATTGTGTTTAATCTCAATGACACAATTGCACATACTTGAGTCTAGACAAGAACTTAGGACAAATTCGGATTGATACTCCTTTTTGTCTTTATTTTTCGATTTGATTTTTAATAAGTTTTGGAGCAGGAAAATGCCACCTGTTATATTCCGAGGAAGAGGAAGGGGACGAAGAGGCCGAGGAGAAATCGTGACACATCACGATCAAGAAGCTGGACCATCTGGTACAAGACATCCTTCGATGACACGAAGCGAAGAGCCACAACGACGAAGAGATCTTTACGAACCAGCGAGGCATTCCACTTCGCACAGCTCGACGCCATCCTACCGGCACTCCTTTGGGCCAGATTCAGAAAATAATCCCAACAACCCACAACCTTCCTTCATACCTCTACAACGTTCAGTTTCGCACCGGAATTACGACGACCCTACTCCCTACTACGTAGCTCAGTTTAATCCGGCTGACTACATACAGGAACCTTCTGGATTTGTTCCGCTTGGTCCTCAAGACCACTTTTCTGAAGATCCCATGGAGGAAGATGAGGATCCAACTGAACCAGCTCGTGGTACGCCCACGCATCCGATAGAAGTATCTGATGGATCTTCATATCATGGTCCGCAGTATCAAGGCCCAGATAGCTTTATGGCCTTGTTTGACTGACATGAGTGGTACAACACACCATCTCATCAGACACAACAACCGAGACATCCACAGGATCCCTCTGAGGATTCACGCTTTGAGGCAGTTACGCCACCACCTCCGCCACCGGCACAACCAGTAATACCTGATCCGCCGAGGCGTAGGAGGACCAATGCTCGTATGTCTACACGAGGAGGAGGGGGTAACCACTTCAGCACTCCTCGACATTCTAGTAGCAGCCACTATCCGCCGCTACAAGAAGAAGGACCTTCAAGTCCTATACAAGAAGTGAACTCCGCACCTACTGCACGAAATTCGCCACCATTTGGGTATGACCAACCCATACCAGCTTACACAGGTCCAACGGCTTACAACCCGTTTGAACCGTCACAAGCACAATACAACTACGGCTATGAGCGCGACCCATATGTGGTGTCGGCTAGATATAATGCGCGCTACTCTGACGGAGCACATGGAAACATGGGACCACCGGATTACTCAGCTCATGGGTATCCAATACCTCCCAGACCTCCAGTTCCGCATCAAGCGCCACAACCACGATTCTCTCCTCCTGAACAGGAAGAAATACTCCATCGACTAGATCGAGTGGAGGGAGAATTCGAGGAAGAGAAGAAAAGCCACCTAGGATTTCTCAAGGGCTTGGCGAATTTACTAAAGGGCAAGAAGAAGAAACGTGACCATTAGCCCTTAATAGTTGTACTACTGTAATTTCTACTTTAAAATAAGTCCCTGTGTGGACAACTTATCGTATTTCAGTCCCTACGTGGACTTATCTTTAGTCCTTGCATGGACACCTATCTTATATTAGTCCCTGCGTGGACTTGTCACTTATTTTAAAACCTCTATGGAGGTATGTATTATTTGAAAGACCCGTTTAGGGCAATATGTAATTGTATTTGAGATTTTGGAATGTATGTTATGAGTGTTGTTTTAATACATATAAAATAAATCAAAACCATTCCTTTTATATTGATCTGCCTAAATAAAGAATCTTAAAAAGTAAAACCTAGCTTGGGGTCTTTTAAGATCTAGTCAAGATGGTACGACCTAACTGAAAAGATTCTGATTCCCCGTTAACCTTTGTACGCATGTTAACATTCATGGCAGATGTGATTCGTTATAATCACGCACGTCATTCTTATTCAATAATCCTTTAAGGATTTCAAAACCCAACTAAATGATATATAAATCGTGGGTTAAATCACCAATGAAGGTGATCAATATTAAAGACATCCATTAGTGATGCAATGCCTACGGGCCAGTATTATAAAAACATCCATTAGTGATGCAGTGCCTACGGGCCAGAACTATTAAAACATCCATTAGTGATGTAGTGCCTACGGGCCAATATTATTAAAACATCCATTAGTGATGTAGTGCCTACGGGCCAACCATATTAAGACATCCATTAGAGGTGTAGTGCCTATGGGCCATAATAATTGTCTTATAAAGACAAGAGGCAGTGGTAGTCTATGACTCTCTGTCAGAAAGAGATAAAAGAACTGCGGTTCAATTCTCTATGCCTTTGATTCTCTGAAATCTCGGCTATATTATAAAACATCATCATGATTAGGCTTTATGCCGCCAATACTATTTATATAGTTAAAATAAGATATATTCAAATCCTAATATTTAAAGAAATAAAAAGTTAACCCAATATGGTCTCTGTACCATGGTTGACAAATTGTCATAAAAGACAATCACATAATAATCTCCTAAATTAAAATTTTGTTATCTTCTGTAACAGATTCAAGTTACAATGGCGGATCCCAATGGAGAGAACAGCCACACAAACGAAGATGACTATGACAATGCGTCAGTACATTTGACAGGCGCACAGCTAAAGGCTCTGATCAACAATGCTGTCCAGGCAGCTATTGATCGTCAAAATACTGAGTCTCAAGGCAGAACTGTGTCAAAACCACCCTCTAAACCAAAGACACACTCCAAACCACCCTCTGAACCCAAGAAAGATGACGACAAGCATTCGTCTACTGAGCACAGCGTTCACCGCGATAGAGATTATACTGATGCGTCCAGTGCTAAGGGTTGCACCTACAAATACATTGTATCATGCAAGCCCCGTGAATTTACAGGGGAAAAAGGTGCGGTTGATTGTATCACCTGGCTGGACGAGATGGACACGATTGTGGACATCAGCGGGTGCGGTGAGAGGGACGTGGTTAAGTTTGTGTCCCAGTCATTCAAGGGCGAGGCCCTGGCATGGTGGAGAGCTCTGGTGCAGGCTTCAGGTAAGTCTGCCTTGTACAAAATGTCACGGGGGGAGTTTATTACCCTCATAAAAGAAAACTACTGCCCTCAGCACGAGGTTGAGAAGATTGAGGCTGATTTTGTCTCACTAGTGATGACAAACCTGGATTGTCAAGCTTATCTGACAAGTTTTAACACTATGTCACGCCTGGTGCCATATCTTGTGACACCAGAACCACGAAGAATTGCCCGATTCATTGGGGGCTTAGAGCCGGCGATCAAGGCCAGCGTAAAGGCCTCTAGGCCAACGACCTTCAGGTCAGTTACTGACCTCTCCTTGTCTCTTACACTTGATGCTGTCCGTCTGAGGACACAAAGGAGCAAGGAGGCTGAAAAGCGAAAGCGTGAGGATGATACCTCACGAAAGTCTGGGAAAAAGCACCGTGGAAACGGTGAGGGCAAGAGAGGGTCGGAGGCAAAGAAGGAGGGGCAAACTGATGGAAGACCTCACTGCAAGGTCTGCAAGAAACCTCACTCCGGGAAGTGTAGGTTTGCGTCTAGTTCACAGTCGCAACAAAGGACTCCACCCTGTGGGCTATGCAAGTCCAAGGAGCATAAGACAGTGGAGTGCAAAAAGATAAAGGATGCAACCTGCTTTAATTGTAACGAAAAGGGGCACATAAAGAGTAATTGCCCGAAGTATGCCAAGAAGGCAGAAGAGACTAAGAAGACAAACGCGAGAGTTTTTCGCTTGGATGCAAAGGAAGCGGTCAAGGACGACAATGTGCTTACAGGTACTTTTCTCGTAAATAATATATTTGCAAGAGTACTGTTCGATTCTGGCGCTGACAAGTCCTTTGTAGACCAGAAATTTTGCCAACTACTAAATATGCCAATCAAAACCCTTGACGTAAAATACGAAGTAGAGTTAGCAGACGGCACGATAGAAACCGTCTCTACTATTCTAGAAGGATGTGAAATATCCATTAGGAACCATTCTTTTCCTTTATCTCTACTTCCCTTCAAATTGGCGGGTTTTGATATCGTGCTAGGCATGGACTGGTTATCCCATAACCAGGCCCAAATCATTTGCGGCAAAAGGCAAATAGTTTTAAAGACTCCGAGTGGTGAATCTCTTACCATTCGAGGGGATACGCATTACGGATTGCCCGAAGACGTATCTATGCTGAAAGCTTCAAGGTGTTTGAACAGAGGCTGTGTAATTTACATGGCTCAGGTGATAATTGAAGAACCAAAGCCGAAGATCGAGGATCTTCCTGTCATTTCTGAATACCCCGAGGTTTTTCCTGAAGAACTACCTGGTTTGCCACCAGATAGACAAGTGGAGTTCAGAATTGACATCATTCCTGGAGCAGCTCCGATAGCAAGAGCACCTTACAGATTAGCGCCAACGGAAATGAAAGAACTGAGGACCCAGTTGGATGAACTGCTGGCGAAAGGTTTTATCAAACCTAGTTCATCTCCCTGGGGAGCTCCTGTCCTATTTGTAAAGAAGAAGGACGGATCGATGCGGTTATGCATCGACTATAGAGAGCTGAATAAAGTTACCATAAAGAACAGATATCCTTTGCCAAGGATCGATGATCTGTTCGATCAGCTGCAAGGAGCGAGCTACTTCTCAAAGATCGACTTAAGGTCGGGTTATCATCAACTAAGGGTCAGAGATGAAGATGTACACAAGACTGCATTCAGGACTCGCTATGGTCATTACGAGTTCCTAGTGATGCCTTTTGGGCTCACAAATGCACCGGCTGCGTTCATGGATCTCATGAATCGCGTTTGCAAGCCGTACTTGGACAAATTCGTCATAGTCTTCATTGACGATATCCTTATCTATTCCAAGAACCAAGCTGACCACGAGAAGCACCTCCGTTGCATTCTCGAATTACTACAGCGTGAGAAACTCTACGCCAAATTCTCGAAGTGTGAATTCTGGCTACGAGAAGTTCAGTTTTTAGGACACGTTGTGAGTGAGCGTGGTATCCAAGTGGATCCCGCTAAGGTGGAGGCAGTCATGAACTGGCAAGAGCCAAAGACGCCTACCGAAATCCGTAGTTTCCTGGGATTAGCAGGATATTACCGGAGATTTATTGAGAATTTTTCAAGGATTGCTGCGCCCTTGACTTCCTTGACCAAGAAGAAAGAAAAGTACATTTGGGGCCCAAAGCAGCAAGAGTCCTTCGAAATACTGAAGCAAAAGCTAAGCAACGCACCTGTGTTGACATTACCGGAAGGTACAGATGAATTCGTAGTTTACTGCGATGCATCACACACAGGCATGGGGTGTGTTCTTATGCAAAAGGGCAAGGTGATTGCCTATGCTTCAAGGCAATTAAAGGTGCATGAAAAGAATTACACCACCCATGATTTGGAGTTGGGTGCCGTTGTATTTGCACTGAAGTTGTGGAGGCATTACCTTTATGGTATTAAATTTGTGATTTATTCTGATCACAAAAGCCTCCAGCACCTGTTCAACCAGAAAGAGTTGAACATGAGACAACGCCGTTGGATGGAAACCCTGAATGATTATGACTGTGAAATCAGGTACCATCCTGGCAAGGCGAATGTGGTCGCCGATGCATTGAGCATGAAAGAAAGGGTAAAACCCATTCGAATCAATGCCAAGAGCATTGAAGTTAAAAATAATTTGATTGAAAGAATTTTGGCTGCACAGCGAGAGGCTGTGTTGGAAGCTAATTATCCAAATGAAAAACTGGGAGTAACTGAGGAGCAGTTGACTCTTAGCAAGGATGGAATCCTAAGACTGAATGGACGTATATGGGTTCCAGTTTACGGAGGACTACGTGATGTTGTTCTCCAGGAAGCCCATAGTTCCAAATACTCAGTCCATCCTGGTGCTGATAAGATGTACCAAGACGTAAAGGCAAATTATTGGTGGATAGGCTTGAAAAAGTCTGTAGCCGCCCATGTAGCAAAGTGCTTGACTTGTGCTCAAGTCAAAGCCGAGCACCAAAAGCCGTCTGGCTTGCTACAACAGCCTGAACTTCCCGAGTGGAAGTGGGAATGCGTAACTATGGACTTCATAACCAAGTTACCCAAAACCAGGAAAGGAAACGATACAATATGGGTCATAGTTGATAGGCTGACTAAATCAGCTCATTTTCTACCCATCAAGGAGACGTATAGCTCCGATATGTTAGCCCAACTTTATGTTGATAAGATTGTAGCCTTACACGGCATACCTGTGTCTATTATCTCCGACAGGGATACTAGATACACATCTCACTTCTGGAAGAGTTTCCAGCAATCTTTGGGCACGCGTTTAAATTTTAGTACGGCTTACCATCCACAGACGGACGGTCAAAGTGAGCGTACTATCCAAACGCTAGAAGACATGCTTCGTGCATGTGCGATCGATTTAGGTGGTAACTGGGATAAAAACCTACCCCTGATCGAATTCTCCTACAATAATAGCTACCACACCAGCATAAAGGCTGCGCCTTTTGAGGCATTATATGGTAGGAAATGCAGATCGCCTGTTTGTTGGGTGGAAGTAGGAGAGGTCCAATTATCGGGACCAGAGATTGTTTTCCAGACGACGGACAAGATTGTCCAGATCCGGGAACGTCTCAAGGCTGCCCGCGATAGGCAGAAGAGCTACGCTGATCCAAAGCGTAAGGATTTTCACTTCGAAGTAGGTGAAAAGGTATTACTTAAGGTGTCACCCTGGAAGGGGGTGATGCGTTTCGGCAAGAAGGGCAAGCTGAGTCCGAGATACATAGGGCCTTTTGAGGTCATTGAACGAGTCGGATCAGTTGCCTATAAACTAAACTTGCCTGAAGAGCTCAATGGAATTCACAATGTGTTCCACATCTGCAATCTCAAAAAGTGCTTCGCCGACGAATCGTTGGTGATTCCACACACAGATGTGCACATAGATGAGAGCTTAAAGTTCATAGAAAAACCTTTGTCGATTGAAGATCGACAGGTGAAGAAGCTTCGCAGAAAGCACGTACCGATTGTAAAAGTCAAATGGGATGCTCGTAGAGGTCCTGAATATACGTGGGAAGTCGAAGCTACAATGAAAGAAAAATACCCCTATTTATTTGAGTAAATCTCGGGTCGAGATTTATTTTAAGGGGGTGAGGATGTAACACCTCGAATTTTTGTGTCCAATGATGTGTTAACACGTGGCATTTGTTTACACGTGGCATCTATAATAAATAAGGGACTAATTTTGACAAACCTTGAAAGTATGTAAATTCGAGGGTTATAAATGTCAACAAGGGTAAATATACTGTATAGTATCCCTAAATAATGCTTAAACCTTCAATCGAATAAATTATAGATCGTACAAAAATAAAACGCGGAAGAAAGTGAGAGATTACAAACTACAGGGGTTAACTGTGTCAACATGTTTAATAATACCTCTGAGTGACCCTTTAACGTTCCAAAGACTTTGTAACGGTATTATACCCTCACTAAAAGAGAAAAATGCCCGGATAGTCCCTGTGGTTTCGCCTTTTTTCATCTATAGTCCCCAACTTTCTAAAACTACCTGAATAGTCCCCAACTTTTCATTTTTTGTTCCCGGATAGTCCCTGGGTCTAACTTCAGTTTGTTTTCTCTGTTAACAGGGTGTGAAATGACAAAAATACCCTTTCCTTAAAAGGCCAAACCATAGGGACTATCCGAGCATCTTCTTCATTTTTATTTATAAAACTCCACCACCACACTTCATCTTCAACCTCCACCCACCATCACCCTCCTCCACCCTCCACCATCACCGCCACCCTCAGAGTTCCGGCAGCCGTGACTCCATCGGTAAGAATATCTGTTCTTTCTTTTCTCTTTGATTTCTGAACGGTAAACAAGTTCCATGCTTTTTAAAACAGAGACAGATGTTTTCCCCCTCTCTCCGACGAATGGGCTCCGACCACCGCATCGGAGATCTCGTCCGGCAACTCGTCCACCATTTACAAAACACCTGTTCCTCAAACCCTAACCCCGAAGACGTCAACTATGCCATCCGCATTCAATCAAGCCGAATGACCCCATCACAAGCCGCCGACGAAGCCAACTCCATCAAAAGCCGTTTAGCCAAACAATCCAAGCTCTCCCATGCCTTAACTTTCACAGATCTTTATTCCAAATTCGCCTCTCAAACTGGTCCCGGTAGCGTAATCAACAAGCAATCTCTTCTTTATTTGCTCAAAATCATTTCTGAAGATCGAGTTACAAACCCTCACCCTAAGTCACGCACCGATGGTTGTTACAGTTTGTTGAAAAAATGGTGGAGTTTTGAATATAGTTAGAAACCCTAATAATACGGTTGTTAGGGATTTTGCTAGGTTAATGAGGAGAGTGATGTGTTGGAAAAGGATTTAGTGAGTGATGTGTTGTCTGTTTGTGAAGGAATTCATGGAAAGTATGTGGAGTTTGATGAGATGCTTGATTCCTATGTTTTATCAGAGTCGATTAAGGTGTCCAAAGGGATGAGGATTATGGTTTTAAAGCTCTGTGAACTCGGGTGGTTGTTTCGGAAGGTGAATCGCTATGTTTGTGACGATATCTGAGGGTGGCGGTGATGGTGGAGGGTGGAGGAGGGTGATGGTGGGTTGAGGTTGAAGATGAAGTGTGGTGGTGGAGTTTTATAAATGAAGAAGATGCCCGGATGGTCCCTATGGTTTGGCCTTTTAAGGAGAGGGTATTTTTGTCATTTCACACCCTCTTAACAGAGAAAACAAACTGAAGTTAGACCCAGGGACTATCCGGGAACAAAAAATGAAAAGTTGAGGACTATTCAGGTAGTTTTAGAAAGTTGGGGACTATAGGTGAAAAAAGGCGAAACCACAGGGACTATCCGGGCATTTTTCTCTCACTAAAATAATATATATGAATTTCGCGAAGTTTCGATATGAAACGAGAAAGTTACGATCGAATTCGTAGAAGAAGGGTTAAAAGCGTCAACAGTGAAAGTTAAGGCTTTCCAATATAATTAATAAATAAACCGGGGACTTAATAATGCGGGTAATTAACACGAGGCCCCTATCGGTAAATAACCGAGGGCCAAACCTCAAAGTTACCCCTTCAAACCCGAAAGGTCAGGTAAATCATTACGAAAGATCTCGTTATTAATGGTCGGATTCTGCAATCATTACAAAAAGATTTAAAAATCCTGAAATCTTAACCTTAGGCGACCCGCGTGAAGGTTAAGGATTAGTTGAGGCGGGCCGCGAGCCTCCTCACTAATTCGCCTGATTTCTTAACCTTTAGGCGACCCGCATTAAAATGCATGGGAACTCCCATGCGGGCCGCGTAAAGTGCCCAGATGCAGAATGGTTGTAACTACTTGGCTTTTGGAGCTTTTGAACGATCAAACAACCATTTAATTGAGCATGGGTGCCCCCTACACGACCCATACCACTTAGGGACACCTGCCCATGATCCATGATCAATTGTAGCTTGTTGTGTAATGATCTTGAAGGCTCTTAAGCACTATAAATAAGCTACATTGGCTCATATCATTCACAACATCAAAACACACAACTACTGATCATTCTAAGTGCTCCCAAGCATTCTCTTCTGCTCCATAAACAAGAACACACTTCTGTAAGTCGTTCACAATCAATTTGGTCTTGCATTTCCATAGTTATAGCTCATAAACGCAACCGTCGTAACTAACGGTTGTCATTGCAATATCTTGCAAATGGTTCAGTCTTATGACGAATCAAAAATGGTTATGAGTTGGTATTTATGTGGGTATTAAACCTCTAAAATGGTTCCCCCTAATCACCACTCTAACTATGTCAATTATCGAGTCAAACGTGCGGTTAAAAAGTCAACAGAAAGCTATTTTAGCGATTTAAGCATAATCTGTAATGTATATGTTATGGAACCTGTTTTGACAATCATAAACCATGATAATAAGTATATAAACCTGTTTGCGCTCGTTTGAATCGATCATTTACTATATAGAACCGGTTCGGAGCCGAATGTCGCAAAAGTTTGACTTTTGCTTTGACTTCAGTTCTGACCCGTTTTAGTGAGGTATGAATATACCTTAGGACTCTCTTAGGACCAGGTCACATGTTGGTATACGCCTCTGTGGTCGGTTCATGAGTTATCCAAGTCTTTAGCGCATTTCCGTCATTCGCCTAAAAGTTGACCGTAACGGCCTTTTAAAATTAAAACAAGTATTTCGGACACGTGAACGGACCAAAACCTTGCTTGTTAAAATATAAGCATGTCCCTAAAGTTTCACGTCAATCCGAGGTCTAGAATGAGAGTTATGCTAAAAGGCGCACTTTTAAGAAAGTTTTGTAATTAACGGCGCAATTAGCATAACGCCCATCTAACCCAAGTTTTCGTCACCAAAACTTTTACCCACTGTGGTAAAATAATATTTTGGGAATTTTAAAGATTTTTAATAATTTTTACCTTGCTCATAACCTGCGGTTATGGCTACGGTTCGGTAAATACCGAATATGCCCTTTTTGGCCAAAACGAGAGTTCTACAAGGTCTTTTGACCCGATTCCAATTGCCACTGGTTTTAAATAATAAATAAAGTATTTTAAGCTTTATAAGCTGTTCGGGAAACTCAGATTTCCTGTAGAACTCGAAAATTCCTTATAAAGTCTTTAAAATGACCGAAAAGCCCCTACGAGGCATAATATTGACTTAAACTCGTTACGGGCATTACGGAAGGTATCCTACTGATACCAAAATACTTTTAAGGCATATTGACTTAGGAAATAAGCGTACGACACTTATGGTTAACCGTTTCGCCTATTTGCGCACACGGTACGGCTCACGGAACTAGTTTTCGTGCAATAGCCGATACGGGTCAAATGATATTATTTGAACCCCAAAATCCAGAGTATGAACTATAAACCCATATAAAACAAGTCACTGAACTTGTTGGGTCCAAATCATACTCCATTCTCGGTTTTCGCCTTTCCGTGCGAATTAACCATATCTATATATCGGAATCAACCGGTTTAAGCTACGGCTAATACAAGGACCGTTAGGATTCTAAGAGGTTAATTAAAACCTTCGTTCCAGATTAGGAGCCCCAGTAAAAGCTATCGGTGACTTGATATAAATTAAGGATTAATACTTGCAAAGGTAAATACTTTAACTTATTTCCCCTATATGGGCTTGGGTTACGGTATATTAATACCGCTTGATTGAGCATTATATAATTCCATCGCTTAGGTGGTTAATTGATTAAATATGATTGGCTCATTTAAACAGTTTTGTTGCTTATAAGCCTTTGGGGGGTTTAATGACCGTTGTCCCGGATATCCTCGGCATCATTTTACGAAATGGCCACGACCATCGACATCCCGGTGTAGGCGTACACCCGGTATAAAGTGTCGACACTAAAACTAAAAGACGTAGCCGTTGGTTTCTGTACTACGGTTTTACGCAAACGTGGTGTGTCTATAAATCTTTAACCCGGCACGACCCGGGCTACTGAACGCATAAAAGAACATGTAAAACGTTCACAAGATCATTATGAATTTTCCCAGGTTATGAAAGAGTTTGTGCCTTGTGCATTCAAATCAATTTTAATAAACATTTTCAAATGTGTCAGTTGAATGTATTTACCAGTGTAAACTGACGTATTTTCCCCAAAAAGATTAAGTGCAGGTACCTAAACGTAATTGGCTGGTATTAGCTCCCTAGCGTCGGGATAAGCCTCGCAAGCTTGATTGCAGTATCTAATGGAACAATACTTTATCTGTATTTACGATCCACTGTGGATATTCAACTTTTGTAATACATTTTGATATTACAATCAGAGGTTGAAATTATATATTTAAATTAAGCTTCCGCTGTGCATTATATAATTGTGTGGTTTGACTATATTGTTGCCAACATCGTCACGGTAATCCCCCACCGGGCCCACCGGTGAGACACGTGGAAATCGGGGTGTGACAATTCATGATAATTTTTCGCAAATCGGTCCGTTTAGGGATCCAAATTCGATCCAGATAGTAGAAAATCCCATCTGATTTGCTTACAAGCTGAGCTCCATCGTGGTAGATCCTCTCTCTCTTTAACGTACGCTCGTTAAAGCAAGCATGTTGAGCTTCGCGAATAAGGGCTTCGAGGTTATGCTGGGCTTGAACGTTTCGGATACTGAGCACGTAACTCTTTCTGCTGAGCGCGTCGGCAACAACATTCGCTTTTCCTGGGTGATAACGAATCTCACAGTCATAATCGTTGAGGAGTTCTACCCATCTGCGTTGACGCATATTAAGTTCCCTTTGATTGAAGATATGTTGCAAACTCCTGTGATCGGTGTAGATTGTACACTTAGTGCCATACAGGTAGTGTCGCCAAATCTTTAATGCAAAGACAACCGCGCCTAGCTCGAGGTCATGGGTTGTATAGTTCTTCTCGTGGATCTTGAGCTGTCGAGATGCGTAAGCTATAACCTTGTCTCGCTGCATGAGGACACAACCAAGACCAAGGTTGGAAGCATCACAATAGACAATGAAATCGTTGCTTCCGTCGGGCAGCGTAAGAATCGGAGCGTTGCACAGCATATGCTTGAGGGTTTGAAAGGCAGATTCTTGTGCGGTTCCCCACACAAAAGGCTTGTCTTTATGAGTAAGAGCGGTAAGCGGCACAACGATTTTGGAGAATCCTTCGATAAATCGTCGATAATAGCCTGCTAGTCCGAGAAAAGAACGAACTTCAGACGGGTTCTTAGGCGTAATCCAACTTTTGACGGCTTCAATCTTCGCGGGATCGACGTGTATTCTCTGACTATTCACGATGTGACCCAGAAACTGAACTTCCTTTAACCAGAATTCACACTTGGAGAACTTGGCGTAGAGTTGGTTCCCCTGAAGTAACTCGAGAACCAAACATAGATGTTGCGCGTGTTCGGCTTTAGATTTGGAATAGATCAAGACATTTTCAATGAACACGATGACGAAACGGTCTAAGAAAGGCTTACACACGCGATTCATCAGATCCATAAAGACCGCGGGTGCGTTAGTTAAACCAAAAGGCATAACAACGAATTCATAGTGGCCATATCGGGTTCGGAAAGCGGTTTTGGGGATGTCTTCCTCTTGAATCCGCAATTGATGATAGCCTGAACGTAGATCGATCTTCGAGAAACACTTGGCACCTTGCAGCTGATCAAATAAGTCGTCGATTCGAGGCAAAGGGTATCGGTTCTTAATGGTTAGCTTATTCAATTCCCTATAATCGATGCACATCCGGAACGACCCGTCTTTCTTTTTGACGAAAAGGACTGGCGCGCCCCAAGGAGAGGTGCTCGGGCGAATAAAGCCTTTTTCGAGCAATTCCTGGAGTTGGTTCGAGAGTTCCCGCATTTCGGATGAGCGAGTCGATACGGAGCTTTGGCAACAGGGTTAGCTCCAGGAATGAGGTCAATACAAAAGTCGATATCACGACTTGGCGGTAGTCCGGGGAGATCGTCAGGGAACACCTGAGGAAACTCACGGACCACTGGAACATCTTTGACTTTGGCTTTCTTTTTCTTTTCCTTCTCCGCTACTACAATGTTGGCCAAGAAGGCTCGGTATTCCTTGCGGAGATACTTGCTGGCTTATACACATGACATGAGCTTGAGGCCTTTCGACGCTGTTTCACCGTATACACATAGAAGATCACCATTTGCGAGCGAGAATCGAATCATCTTTTCAAAGCACACAACTTCAGCATGGTTTTCGCGAAGAAAGTCCATGCCTACTATGACGTCGAAACTTCCGAGTTGCATCGGAATAAGGTCGATTGGAAAGATGTGATTGTTGAGCTCGAGAGTACAATCACGAAGAACAGAGTTAACTGCGATATCTTCCTGTAGCGACTTCGAATGACGAGGACAGATAAGAGCGCTTACGACTAAGGAGCTTCTCGAATTCAAACGACACAAAGCAGTTATCGGCTCCAGTATTAAACAAACATGATGCATAAATACCATTCACAAGGAACGTACCATTAACCACGTTGTTATCCGCCTGAGCCTGACGGGCATTGATATTGAAGGTTCGAGCGTGGGCTGCTTGCTGCTGTTGCTGAGGCTGATGTTTTTGCTGCTGGGGCTGCTGGGGCTCTTGCTTAACCACCCTGTTCGGGCACCTGTTTGCAAAGTGGTTAGGGTCACCACATGCAAAGCAGACTCGAGCATTGACCGCAGGTGCTTGAGCTGCTTGTTGGCCTTGAGGGGCGGGGAGTAGAGCTTGATTGACAGTAGCTTGAACTGGGGCTTGACGGGGACCATAGCGACAGTTCGCAGTGAAATAACCGTAAAGGTTGCAGTGAGCGCAAAAACGGCAGGTTAGACCCACTGGATGATGATACGAGCATGTCGGGCAGAGTGGGTGAGGGTCTGTGTATGCACGCTTCGCTGGCGGTGCATTGATCACTGGAGCTGAGCGATGGTGCTGTTGCTGCTGAGCTGGTACAACTTGTAGGGGAGCAGCAGTTGTTGCGGCATCACAGCTCTTGTTGCTGGAGCTGTTGTTGTTGTGCTTCTTCTTTCTTCTTGATGACTTGGAGGATTGAGCAGATGAGTCAGTGGGTGCTGCGGTGGCTTGGTGCAGAGACGTGGTATGCTTATCCCAAAAACCAGACTTCACTCGCTTGTCATTGATCTCAGCGGCGAGTAGGTAAGTCTCTTCAATCGTTGCTGTCTTGGCGGCGTGAACAAAGTCGGCTACACAGTCGGGCAGGGCTCTAATGTACTTCTTGATGGTTTGATCTGGGGTCTTGACTTGATCGGGACATATGATGCTAAGCTGTTTAAAGCGAGCAGTCAGGGCAGCGTTGTCTCCATCCTTCTGCTTAATGTTCCAAAACTCGTCCTCCAGCTTTTGGCGTTCATGGGGAGGGCAGAATTCGTCCATCATAATGGCTTTCAGCTCTTTCCATGTCGGCTCGTAAGCTGCATCATTTCCGCGCTTGTTTCGTTCGGTCGTCCACCTGTCTAGAGCACGGGACTGGAAGACGCCAGTAGCATTGAGTGTGCGGAGATTCTCAGGACAGCCGCTTTGGCGCAGGGTGACTTCGATGGAATCAAACCATTGAAACATAGCGGTGGGGCCATCTTCTCCGGTAAATTCCTTTGGTCCGCATGCCTTGAGTTGTTTGAAGCTGAAAACAGTCTTGACAGCATCTTTGGGAGCTTCAGTTCTCAACTCCTCAGATGATTTGCTGACGTTTTCGTAAACATCGCTCACAGCTTTTGCTACTTGTTTGGCGATGATAGCAGCAAGACGTATGTCTCTCTTTTCTTGGCGAGTAAGTGGGGTTCGGTGTCCAGATGACGACATGGTCTGCAACAGACATCGTCGTAGGTCTCAAACACATCAAAATCGAATCTCACCTCACACGTCTACTACTTACTAAAGCTCAGAAACACGTCGAAACACGTATCACATAAACATATGGGCACATATCCACAGATACACGGAAACACAGAAGCACATAAGCACGTAGGCACATAGAGCACAGAGTCACATAAACACAAAAGCACATACCCACTTAATCACAGAAGCAGTTAAGCACACAGTTCTCCCATAAGCACACCGTGTATTCTGACTGCCTCAAGATCCTATTATTCAAAGCTCGCGTGTCGTTTGTACATATATTGGTCGCGTATAGTATATCGAGTAACGTCGTATAGTCGTATAGCATGGCATAGCATAGTACTGTTTAGATTGTAACAACTGGAGATCGAATTGAGACGAAGTGGCAATGCGAGTCGTGTGTGTTGATCGAAATGACAGCACAATCGAATGATATCCAAGGTATAAACACATAAACAGATAAAGCACATATAAACACATAAAATCAACGAGTCAAAACACCGAAAATCAGAAATTGGATCGTCTACGGCTACTAGACATCGACTACCCAAAGCGATTCGACTATTCACATTAGACTTGTCGTCACTTTCGACTTTAGGGGTCGTGTTTCTGCCTCGATTCTTGGGTTTTCCACACGCGTCCCCTAGGTCATACTGGTGAGTTCAGGTCGTTGGAGTCCGTCGAAGCTTTGGTGAGATGAAAACATGTCCGAAATAAATTGCCAAGGTTAGGGTTTCACCCCTCGCTTAGCAATTTCTTCCTTGTTTTTAGGACACTTGGGGAAATTATTCATCAAAATATGGATTTCACTCCTGTTTTGGCATAATTCCCCTCGTATGTTAGTGAAAGCATCAGGATAAGTATGAGGAAGTGGATAAAATCATCATTAGGCAATTTAGTCGAGAGTTTGCGGTTTTCACACATATTCCTGGCCAAATTGCATAACTTTTATTGAAAATTCGAGTGCAGTGATAGCAAAGAATTGCAGAATAATGCACATAAACTTGGTCTGATGGTTCCTGACTATAGTCTAGGTCTCTACGACAGCGACCCGGACTAGGTCGTGTCTAGCCTAATTCCCTATAGTTATGGATCTGATACCAATCTGTCACACCCCAACCGATGGCGGAATCATCGGGGCGCGGCACTGAGCGAAACAGATTGTCCAGAAGTTTCCACAACAACTATTAATACAAATTCAGTTTAAAATG
Source organism: Helianthus annuus (assembly GCF_002127325.2). NCBI lineage: Eukaryota > Viridiplantae > Streptophyta > Magnoliopsida > Asterales > Asteraceae > Helianthus > Helianthus annuus. The sequence goes on along the minus strand of NC_035448.2, from coordinate 180,961,109 downwards.
ATACGTCCCATACCGTATCCCGAATAAATAACAAGTTATTACAGATAACATCCAAACAATTAATCCTGTTCCGACAACTCAGATTCAAATTAAACATAAATATTGTTCAATGCCCCTAAAGACCCAGACTGACAAGATCTACAGACAACTATGCACTGGCAGCTTGTTCTTGACAGACAACTATTTGTTGGGGGCCTCTAGAGACTTATTCTAGCTTCACTTCCCTAGCAAGCAACTACCTTAAACACCTGTCACATACGTTAAAATAAAGTCAATACATAAAATGTAAAGGTGAGCATACAAGTTTGATAATAGCATATAGAGTTCGAATAGTTTACGCATAACCAGCACGTACACAGAGGGAAATGATGCATGTTAATTATCGACATGGACCTATCAATACCAACGACTGCAGGTTGACTGTCCGAGACAGTTCGCAATACATGATTACCACCGTAATCCATGCAAGTAATTGTTCTTAACAACCCCCGTGTGAACGGGTGCTGAGTCCAAACTATAGTACTACGTTGCTAAGGCATGTAGACAGCATTCCACGTGTAAACATAACAACAAGCATACATTGAGTCACGTAACACATGCAATCGGTTAGCGTTCAAATAGTTTGAGTAGTGTGTTCGATTGTGATTTTGATAAGTAACGTATGTAACACCCAAAAGTGCTAAAGCAAAAAGGGTTCGAGTATACTCACAGTGATTGATTATGAATTGAAGGAAGCGCTGAGAGTAGGGTTAGCCTGAATAGTTCGATAGCACAAAAATGAGTAACGCGGAAATGTAAACGAGTGTGAATGGATTGAATAGCCTGGTCGATCGAACGGCAGGTTTGATCGAACGGGCTGTTCGATCGGCTTGAAAGTCCGTTTGAACAGTCCTGTTCGATCGGCCGGTAGGCTCGATCGGCTGGTCCATTCGAGTGGATTGTTTCTTCCTCTGATGTGTTTGTGTATGATGGTTTGAACTTTTGAAGTTTTTGTGGTAGTATTTGAGAACACTGAAGTGTTCTTACCTTTCAGGTCGATCGATCGAACGTGCTGTTCGATCGGCCGGCTTAACCGATCGGTTAGGGACTTCAGAAGTAATTCTCAGCTGGATGTCACTCGATCGAACAGCCTGTTCGCTCGGTTGGCACTCCTTACTTCAAACGAGTTGCAAAATCGATTAAGTGTTGAAGCATAGTATCTCACGATCCGAAGAGTAATGTTTACCAATCGAGTAGCGTATTCGATCGAACATCGCTTCGTCAATAGCATACTTCATGAAATTTGAAAAGTGTGGAACCATGTGGTAGCCGATCGGCTGGCCCGGCTGATCGGCTGGTATGTCCGATCGGCTGGGTTGTTCGTTCGTACAGCCTAGCCGTTCGGCCAGCATTTCTGACCTGGTCAGCCTTTCGTCTAACACTTGGCTGTTTGATTATTTGTCATGATTTTAAGGTATTCTGACAACGAGTTAAACCGTAGAACGTGGGTTCTTACTTGCTCCACCGGTTTGGACAGGAATCACCCAAGTCCGGCCGGTGAGCTGTTCGGAACGGTAGTTTGGTGTTTAACCCGAAATCGGTGAACCTCGTAGATAGAATCCGAATATTGAACCTCTTGACTATTAGAATGATTAGTTAGTTGGTTCGAGCTCTGTTTCTTTCGGTTTTAAGGTTTTGAGTGTAAAAGAGTTGAAAGAAAATTGGAAATCCTTCTTTCAATCCCTTTTACCATGAAAATGTTAAGACTTTTACAAATCTTAGTTTGTTTATGTGGAAATCGGTCAGATCTAAGCTATTCACGGTTGAATGAGGCCAAAGTATGATGTTCTTCAAGAACACCATGATGACATCACCCAAGAACACTTAGATCTTGATGATTTCACGGTTAGAAATCAAGTTTTGAAAGATAGAAAGGTGTAGAATCATGTAATGATAAAAAACGTACAAGAATTGGGGTGAAAACTTACCGGAGTTGAGAGAAATCTGAGAAAAGGTGAAGAACAAGGCTGGTTCGGTCAGAGCTTTCCAGAAGTGGAAAGAGTGACAATGACAGGGCTATTTATAGGCTCCAAAAGAGGAAAGTGTCAACCGATCGGCCAGGATCTCTGATCGAATGGCCTGCTCGATCGGCCAGGAAAGTGCTAGCCGATCGGCTGGCCTGTTCGATCAGGATGCTTCCTGTTCGATCAGCAACCCTTTTCGAATGTTTCGCGACGGTTTTCGATATTTCGATTTCGATAGACGATGATACGAATACGATAGAGTTCCTAGTCAAATTACTTTCAGTCCCAACTACTATATCTAACATACAATCATCTATAAGTCACGTTTCGATGCCGGTTTCGATTGAGTTTGATTGCTTTTCGAGTTTCGATTCGAGTTTCGATTGATTCGATTGAATACCACACAAAACATAAAGTAAACATGCATAAGTAACACATAAGGCACACACACACGTAAGTATTACCACACCGGTTCCGCATAGTTCGAGTCTCGAGTTCGATTGATTGATTTGATTAACTTGATTATTGATTGATTAACTTTATCGCATTGTTACTTCCTATTATTCACGGTCGTAATCGGTCGCATTGATTAAACATTCGATCATTTTATTTAGACAACACTTACTCCACATAATATAAAAAGCAAAAAGAAACGTTAACAGTCAAGAAGTCAAAGTTGACTTGGACTTTGACTTTGACTTTGATATTCGAAAACACGGGGTAGCAAAAGTCTGACCATGAGAGGGAAGCTGAAGAAAAGGACGCTAAATATAAAAGAATGGAAGCTCAGCTTGCGGCTCTAATGGCCAACCTTGACAAACAAACAGGAGAGGTAAAGTCTAATTCTGTGTGTTTAAAATGTCGTGAATTACAGGGTGAGGTTGACAGGTTGTCCACACAAAACCAAAGTTTGGTAAGCGAAATGTCTAACATTAAAGAATCAAACTTTTTTGCAAAAAGAAACGAAACTTCATACTTGAAGAAGATAAAAGGGTATGAAAGTGAAATTGAAGCTTTAACATGCAAAATAAACGAAAAACTTCAAGTCATAGACTTAGCTCATGACATGATGGCTGAGCAAACAAAAGAGGTTTCTGAAAAACGCAAAGAGTTGTCAGATGCACAACTCAAAATTGTTGAACTTGAAAAGAAATTAGGTCAATTCAGGGACTCTACTTTTGTTATGAAACACATGATGGGTGGGTTAAAGAAGAGTAATGACAAGACTAGTGTGGGATTCAAGGGCTTTAATGAAGTCCCACCTCCTCTTAGTCATGGTTATTCATTCCTACCTGATGAAGATGAGCTAACCAATTTTATGTCAACAGCACCAAGTAGTTCCACATCAAGTCAAGGTGATGAGTCTGAGAGTGATGATTCTAAGAAGGATAATAACAACAAACCTGCTTTGAAAAAGAAAACTTCACATCCTAAGAATAAGAATTCAACTTTTGTTAAAAAAGATTAATTTTGTTCAAGGAAGTGACATGAAAAACGAAACAACTGTTATTGAAAACGAATCGAATGTAGAGTTTGCTAAAAACAAAAACAACGAAAATTCTGAAACTAAGCAAACTGAACCAAATCCTTCTAAGGCATCATCATCAACACCTGAATCTAGTTTAAAGGCTTCAGATAAGAAGTCTTCGAAAAAGAGATCGTGCTTCAAATGTCACACCAAGGGACATGTAGCTAGCTGCTGTCCTAACAAAAAGAATGAAGCACAAGTTAGTGAGAGGAAGAGAGAGAAGTCACCAGAGAAGAGTGGTGATAAAAAGGAGAAAGAGTCCAATTCTCCAAAGAAGACAACGCCCAAGCAACCAGAAAATGTTGCTGTTGGTGTAGATAGGGCTGAAAAAGGAACTCCACAAGTTCCTCGTTTTCAAAGAAATCAACCAAGATTTCAGCCTAGATCTCCACCAGGCAGATATGAGAGACCTAGAAGCAGTTCACCAAGAATGAACAATTATAATTCTAATAATTTCAGAAGTCAAGGTCAATATCAAAATCGATACCAAAATAATGGTGGTCGAACTTTTTATAACAATGGCTTTAGAAATTATAACAATCAAGCTTTTTGGAATCAAAATTTTCAAAGGTCACATAGTCCAAACACATATAGGAACCCTCAGGACCAAAGACCTAGTGGAAATCAAAATCAAATTCCATCAACAGGTCTGAAATCCAAGACTCCAGTTAGGAGTAATGGATATTGGATGGATGTTCCAGTGGTTGGTGAATTTGGACGACCCAAGACCATTAAGGCTTGGGTCCCCAATCTAACTAATTTCTTGGTTGGTGTGTGCAGGAGCTGCTAAGGAGGATTATCAACTTGTGGTATGTTGATAGTGGCTGCTCTAGGCACATGACGGGGGATGCGAGATTGTTGACTGAGTTTGAAGATTATGATGGTGGACATGTGAATTTTGCGGGTGCTAAAGGTGGTAAAATTACAGGTCGAGGAAAAGTGACCAACGGGAAGATCACACTGGACAAAGTGAACTATGTTGAGCAGCTTAAACACAATCTGATGAGCGTGTCATAAGTCTGCGACAAGGGTCACTCGGTCCATTTTACCAAGAATGAAGCATTAGTGTTGAAACCAGGTTTGGAGATTCCGGACGATTGGATAGTGATGCGAGCGCCAAGGAGAAATGACACTTATGTCATGGACATGGGTGCTAAGGATCCGACTGCTGTGGTGGCGTGTTTACTATCAAAAGCATCTGAAGCTGAATCGATGTTGTGGCACAGACGCATGGCCCATATTCACTATTGAAAAATGAATTAACTTGTTAAAAATGAGCTAGTGAAAGGGGTTCCAATACAGAGGTTTCAAGTGGAAGATAAATGTCTTCCATGTCAAAAGGGAAAACAACACAAGAAACCTCATAAGTCTAAAACAGTAAATTCCATAGATGCCCCTTATGAATTACTTCACATGGATTTATTCGGTCCAGTGAACGTGAGGAGCATAGGTGGAAAGTACTATTGTCTTGTTGTCACTAATGATTACTCACGTTATTCATGGGTTTTCTTTTTAGGTACAAAAGATGAGACAGTAGAGATGTTGATAGATCTTTTTACAAAATTGGAAAACGTCCATGCAAAGATCAAGAGGATAAGGAGTGATAATGGCACGGAGTTCAAGAATCGTATTCTGGATCTCTATTGTCTTCGCAAGGGAATTGAACATCAATATTTTGCTCCTTATACGCCTCAACAAAATGGAGTCGCTGAGAGGAAAAACAGGACGATGCTTTCAAATTCAAAGCTACCAGTTCTTTTCTGGGGAGAAGCTGTGAATACAACTTGCTATGTCCTAAACAAACTTTTGACTGTGAAACGTTTTAACAAAACTTGTCATGAGTTGATGTTTAACAAAAAGCCAAACTTAGAAGGCTTTGAACCATTTGGATTACCCTGCACCATTGTGCGAAATAAAGATAAACAAAAATTCGGTGAGGTGGCTGACGAAGGCTACTTTCTAGGTTACGTACCTGGCGCACCGAATAAAAGAGTTTTTAATCTAAAAACGGGTAAAATTGAGGTTGTGTTTAATGTTGAAATTACTTCTTACAAACCTCAACAATCAACGAATGGACCAGCTATATTATATGATTATGAAAGTGTTTTTAAATCATTTAATATTCCTGATTTTTCTGTTGCAGATGATTCTCAGCTGATTCAAACAGTGATAAATGAAGATGATGAAGGCGAGTTCATGCCTAGATCAAATGTTGATATGACAGATGCTCCGGAAACTTCCCATGGTGCTGCTGATACTGATTCAAGCGATAGTGAACCTAAACCCAATCAGGGGGAAGATTTCATTAATCCGTTTGCAGATCAAAACATTCAGGGGGAGGTTGGATCAAACCTGGGTGATAATTTAGAAGTGGATACCGTTGCTACTACACGAGCAAATAGAGATCATCTAGTTGACATGATACTTGGAGATCCTACTGCAGGTGTTCAGACAAGAAGAAGCATAGCAGCGAATTCTTGTTTATTTGTGTCGATTGAGAAGACTGGGATTGTGAACGAGTGCTTGTATAGTTGCTTTATTTCCCAAGAGGAGCCGAAGAACATTCATATGGCTCTTAAAGACAATTCATGGGTTGAAGCGATGCAAGAGGAATTGGCCCAGTTTGCAAAGTTGAAGGTTTGGGAGTTAGTTGACCTTCCTAAAGGTGAAAGAGAGATAGGCACTAAATGGGTATTTAGGTGCAAGAAGGATGAAAGAGGAATTGTGACGCGAAACAAGGGTCGATTGGTTGTCAAAGGTTTCAATCAGCAAGAAGGGATAGATTACAATGAAGTATTTGCACCAGTGGCAAGGTTGGAAGCAATTCGTTTATTTCTAGCTTTCGCAACATTCAAGGGCTTCAAAGTTTACCAACTAGACGTGAAGAGTGCATTTCTTTACGGGAAAGTCCAAGAAGTGGTGTATGTCTCACAACCAGATGGGTTCATTGATCCAGATTATCCAGATCGGGTGTACAAACTTGATAAGGCTATGTATGGATTACATCAAGCTCCCAGGGCGTGGTACGAGACACTGTCTACACATCTGATCAAGAATGGTTATGAAAGAGGTCAGATTGACAGTACACTTTTCATCAAGAGAAAGAAGGAAGATTTTCTGCTGGTACAGGTGTACGTGGATGACATCATCTTTGGGTCATCAGATGAAAACGTGTGTAAAGAGTTCGAGAAGGTGATGAAGAGCAAGTTCGAAATGAGTGCTATGGGTGAGCTGTCTTACTTTCTGGGATTATAAGTTGAACAGAAGGAGGATGGGATGTTTATTCATCAAACAAAGTATGTGTATGACATTTTGAGTAAGTTCAAAATGAATGATTGCTCTACTTTCAACACACCCATATGTGAAAATCACAATCTTGGCTCAGACCATGAAAGTACTGAAGACGTTGATCCAACTCAATACAGGGCAATGATTGGTTCTCTAATGTACTTGACTGCTTCAAGACGTGACATCATGTTTCCCGTATGCTTGTGTGCCAGATATCAAGCTAATCCAAAGGAGTCACACATGAAAGCAGTGAAGCGGATTCTTCGTTACTTGAAGGGGAAACCTAAACTTGGGTTGTGGTATCCAGCTGATAGTGATCTGAATTTCGTTGCTTACACTGATTCAGACTTTGGAGGATGCAAGTCGAACAGAAAGTCTACAACAGGTGGTTGTCAGTTCTTAGGAGGCAGGATTGTGTCTTGGCAATGCAAGAAGCAATCTTGTGTGTCTACCTCTACGTGTGAAGCTGAATATATTGCTGCGGGAAGTTGCTGCTCTCAGGTTCTCTGGATACAACAGCAGATGCGCGATTACGATTTGGATTTCACTCGTACTCCTATTATGATAGACAATAATGCGACAATTTCTATAACAAATAATCCCATGAAATACAGTCGCACAAAACATATTGACATTCGTCATCATTTTATACGAGATTGTGCTGAAATGAGACTAATTGAATTACATCGAGTAGACACACAAGATAACCTGGCAGATCTTTATACTAAAGCATTTGACAGGGCTCGATTTGAACATTTAGTCGAACTCAACGGGATGAGGAATCCTGAATAACTGGTTTTTCATAAGAATTTTGTAAATAGTTTACTGTTTTTTAAAAAAAAATCAAAAATACAAAAACATTAAAAAAATAAAAAACATAAAAAAATAGAAAATCAAAAATGAGTTATCATTGTGTGAAAAAGGAGAAATGATAGTACATCAGCAAGTTAGACTGTCACACTGAAACTAAATTAAATTGCTTAAGTGTGATAGCAGCTTCATTATACGATGTACCAGTAGGCAAAAAGCATGAAATAATCAAGTTACCAATGTGATATAAACTTAAACGAACTGAATATAAGTGGGGAATACATCAGTGGTGTATGGTTTAATGATCTTAAATCTTGCGTTGATAGATTGCCAAAATCTGAGGTTTTGGGTCTTTATACTGTTATTTCATCTGGGGATATCAAGGTTGTCCTTCTGCTGCATCCAGATACATGCTGACCTAGGCACAACCAGGATATATTAAAAGAGCAAAAAATGCCAAATCCCATAAATGAAGAAGCTCTCCTAGAGAGTCATTCAAAATGTGCAAAATGCATAAATCGTACCAAAAATGGTATTTGTCATAACCCTAGTTAGATATTTTGGTCTCTTTGCTGTACGGAAGTACTGACCTGATCACCAATTATCTAAACGTTGAAGAATAAAACGGATGAATTCAGTATACTCACCTACTACGATGAATCTTTGTGCATACCTTGATCGCGGGGGTGTATCCTGAAGTGGGAAACACTAGTATATCAAAATTAATATTACCTTAACGTATCATACGGTAATGGTACTTGAAATGTTCATGCATTTTGTTTAAGTGGACAAACATACTGGTAATCGACTTGAACTGCTTTTCACTAAAACATTACATAATGAATTATCTAATTGTGTGAAACAGTTTGATTGTGCTGATATGATCTTCTTACCAGTGATTCTCACAAAAATAGAGTGTTTATTGCTTTTTGTTATTTATTTGCTTTCAGAAAATATAAAAATCCAAAAATAGTGTCTTTTTCTGTTTAAAATTCTTAATGTACGGAAAACTGTTATTCTTGGAGGAATTGTTACTGATAGGGGGAGACGGTGTTAGAAAGTGATTTCAAAATTTTAAATCTTGCAGGTTCTTGTGTGATTGGACAAAAAGTTTTGCGTGTTGGTGATAGTTGAAAATGCTTAATCTGTGATACAGTTTAACTATCTCTTGAATAATAATAATTTATTTAACTTTGTTGAAAAATTCTTATGGTTTCTCGAGATGTTTGTTTTATAGTATACAGATTGAAGCAGTTTGTTGCTAAGAAGTTGCTGTGATGAAAAGATGAGAGTTTGATTGGATGCATGGTAGAACCTCCTTTCTACATTGTAGACAAAGATTGAAGAGTTTGAAGATTGCTGTGCAAATGCTAAACGGGAGTTTACTCAAGTGCTAACGTGGGGAAGATTTGGTGATTGGATGCATCAGCTTAGGGGGAGTCTGTTGCTGACAGAAGCTATTGAAGCTGAAGCTATCCAAAGACCAAAGACAGTGCAAGATTACATGAAGATTGCAAGAAGACTGAAGACAAAGTTATTTTATGAAGCTATTGTCAAGGGGGAGTTTGTTGGTGCATATTTGTGCATATTTGTGACAATAGCTTAGATTTGGTCTTTGGATATCTTGTAATTAGTTAAACGATAAACAGTTAGCGGGTTTAGCTTTGTGTTAGTGAGATTATAGAGTTTGGGCTAAACAAAACCCAGTTTGGGTCATGGGGGACGAATTGGGCTTTGCCCATGTAGGAAGCCCTAGCCCAAGTAGCAAACCTTGTGTTATATAAACAAGGTTAGGCTTTAGGGTTTAGGTTAATCAGCCAAAACAGAGTTTGAGAGGAATTTCGTGAGAGTTTAGAGCTTGGACGAAATTTGTATGTGTTAGGGTTTTGATTGATTGTAATTCGTGAGATTGATAATCAATAAAATCCCGGTTTGATTATGAATTGCTGATTTCTGTTTCTACTCATTCAGTGATATTCTGATCAAGAGGATTCCTCACTCTTGATTGGATTGACAATTCTGTGAAAGATCCATACAACAAGGGGACCTACAAAGTTTATAACTTCTCAAATCTCAAACCGTTTTTAACCCGACCTGTTTCCACAGCAACTATCACCTACGTGCACATAACATATGCTACACCTTATCTTTCACCTATATATATACACCCATCGTTCACATCTCTGTGATTCAAATATTCAATCACTCAAGCCCTTTGTCTCTCCAACACCACCATGCCCACTTTCTCTCTATAAACACTGCTTCCTCCTGTTTAATCAGTCCTCCAATTCATAAACATTGCTCACAAAATATACACACATTTGTCGTGTCGACTTGACCTGCACCTTACAGGATTTGAACCAATAATGATTACCAGCAATGACTTCTACACCATCATGGTGCCGTTATATGTTGCCATGATCCTTGCGTACGGCAGCGTATGCTGGTGGAAAATCTTTTCACCCGACCAGTGTTTGGGTATCAACTGTTTTGTCGCTATATTCGCCGTTCTGCTCCTTTCCTTTCATTTCATCTCGTTGAACAACCCGTATGAGATGAATTTTCGATTCATCGCAGCGGATACATTACAGAAGATTATTATGCTGGTTGTGCTTGCGATTTGGGCAAATTTTACAAAAATGATAGTCTCGAATGGATGATTACGATTTTTTCGCTTTCGACTTTACCTAACACTTTGGTTATGGGCATTCCGTTGCTAGTTGCTATGCATGGGGAGTATTGTAGGTCGTTGATGGTTTAGGTGGTTACTATGCAGTGTATTATTTGGTATACTTTGCTGCTTTTTTTGTTCGAGTATCGCTGTGCGAAAATACTGATTATGAAGCAGTTCCCGGAAACCATCGCAATTTAGGGGTGTTCAAAACTGGATATCCGAATTTCGAATATCTGAAATTTTCGGATACCAAATTTAAGTATCCGAAAATTCGGATATCCGAAATTTCGGATAGTGAATCGGATATCCGAAAATCCAACTTTTTATTTAATTTTTTTTATTATTTTTTCATATTAGGAAACGGATAGTTTCGGATATTTTTTTGGATATTTTCGAATACTTAGGATATTTTAGAATATTCGGATATTCGAAAAAAATGAAAATTAAATTTTCGGATATCCGAAATATCCGAAAATTTTGAAAATCACTATCCGAATCTGAAAAATTCGGATATCTGAAATTTCGGATATCCGATTTTTCTGATATTTCGGATTCGGATATCGGATATTTCGGATCGGATTTTCGAATACGGATATTTTTGAACACCCCTATGTGCAACTTATTCAACACATGATGCGGTATTGCGCAAGCCTACAAAGCCTACGCACAAGCACGACTTCTTATTATAATGCAAATGGAACTGTCACTTTGACTTCTGTGACCAACCAGTGAGCGGTATGCCTTGACACTGACAACAACAGCCAACTGACCGTCCAATACGCGGCTACCCAGTCCACTAGTGGAGCTCCTACTTGCATAAAGCTGATGAACAGACTGACAGCCATAGCCACCAGCCAAGTTGCGGCTGCTCCTTCGTGCGCCTGATACAGCAGGACACGTGGCGATACCTCCACCGTGCACCTGACACTTCTGCAGCCTACACACCTGCTAGGCCTATGGAAAAGCTGCAAGTTGTCAGTCAGGCCCAAGGCCCATTAGACGGCCCATTGGCCTCTTTCTCCTTCACTCTTCAGCTATAAATAGCAGATTTCAAACCAGGTTTGAGACAATGCTAATCTGTTCACTCACACTTACTACTTAACTATTTATCTTACACCGAAACCTTCTCTTCTTCTTTCTAAAAGACATTTCCGAATGTTCATATTTCGAAATGATCAAACCAGAAGGTTTAGTAAAGTTTTTTGTTTGTTGAAAACTTTGTTTATCAAGTATATATGTTTTGGCTGATTTGGATCAAACCGAAAAGCTAAGTCAACCAACAGAATCTATGTGTGCCAGACCAATCTAAAACACTGCCCTGTCCACAGTCTCAAACTTCCAGTGTCAATCAATAGCCCTAACGAATCAGCAATGCGTTTTAAACAAATATATAGTTTGGTGCAGTAACTGCACTTCATCCAGATGCACACACCACTGGCTCTTAACAACATGTGAAACAGAATATGGTGCTGCAAATGTTAAGGCTTCCCCAACTTTTGTCACAACCTTAATAAAGCACCTGGTTTTGACTGGTTAGAGCATTTGCTGCATTTAATCTGATTGATATTAGCACCTTCCTGTTCCAAAAGCTCAGTGGCTGCGTAGTTTGTTGCTCGTCTACCTGCTATCCTTATGTAATTTGCCCAAATTATTGGAATGAAATATATTAAAAAAAAAAATTCTTTATAAAATAATGACCTATTTTAAGTGTGTAGGACTTATTACTTGATCAGGGATAGTCACGGATAATTTCATGAATGGGAGAATTCTTCGTGTCTCTATTGTTATGTTTAGCATCTACAGAAACAACAGGTGAGCGGAGTTTAATAAAAAGCCTTCATCTTTGTGCCTCCGTAACCGAATGCTACATGTCGGTGAAAAAATGGTGCCCATATCATAAAATGAATCACAGTTCCCAATCGACCCACCCCGGCTCCATCATCACTTGTTTCACATCATAAATCTAAATTCTTAAAACTAAGCTTAATCCTAAAATAAATTAAAAACTAAGGGGCTGTTTGGCAACATCTGAATGGTTAAGTGCTGAACCAGTAAGAGGTCTGAACCATTAAGTGCTGAACCAGTAAGAGTTCTAAACCATTAAGAGGTCTAACCAATCAGATTAGAGGTCTTAACCATTCACACTCTGCATAAATCTTAACCATTCAGAGGCAAATGTCTGAACCATCCAGACATCTGCTCGTGAAACAAACAGTCTGAGCCATTAAGTGTTGAACCAGTAAGAGGTCTGAATCATTAAAAGACTCATTAAGAGCTAAACAAACAGCCTCTAAAAATCGCTAACTTGGGCCCTGTTGTAACTAGTAAATATGAACAAGAAAGGAACGTTAAGGCGCCCCAAAACAGATTAAAAACTGAAAAACTAGCTAAATTAGGGTCTATATATAGTATGGGTGAAAAAAAAAAAAACAAGTTGGGACAAACCTGACCACCACGTAGGGTTGAAACCATGTAGTAACCTCTCTGTTGAAACTGATTTGAATCCGGTCAAAATCACCCCGAACCAATAATTTTATTTCCTGAAAAACCGTCTCAACCCGAATCAGGCTGATAAAAAAAATAACGTTGACCATCTTTGACAAATCGGTGGCCGGTACTATTCTTACAGACGCATGGCTAATTGGGCCAGTTGGTTACAAAGAAGTTTTGAAATAGCCCGGCCCATGAAGTCATGCTTTCCGTAATAATACGTATAAATTTGGCTACCAGAAACCCTACCAGACCAGAGGCAGAACAAAAAACACTCAACACGTACTCCAAAACACACACAATGGTGAACAACAGACGCAAATTCAAGAAAACCCGAAACACCCCCAAAACCTGCTTCATGGAGGATTCTGATCATCATTCGACTCAATCTGGAGCATTGGTTGGTTCCAGCGATGACCTTTTAACCGAGATCCTTCTCCGCCTCCCTGTTACCTCCATCCTTCGCTTCAAATCTGTGTCTAAACACTGGTGTTTGCTTTTGAGCGACAGACATTTCACCCAAAGGTATGATATTGATAATCATTCAAAATCTCCTGGCCTTTTTGGTTGCAATACATATGTTCCGTATGATGTTGATAACCCAAGTACTCCTCCTTTTAGTAGTCTTGGTTCCTACTTTAATCGTCCGCGTGTCAGAATCGTGCAATCTTGTAATGGGTTACTACTTTGCTCTACTCATGGGCCCAAAGGAAGCAAAGCTGCTCCTAGGTATTACGTATTTAATCCCACCACCAAACAATTGGCACTCATCCCACCAATCCACGAAAGTCTTAAAGTTCGTAAAACAATCCGTTTTATGGGTCTGGCATATCATCAAACAGATTGTGTTCACTACAAAGTTGTTTGTATTCGGTCTTTAGAGCCTGATAGAGACTTGTTTAAGATTCAAATCTACTCGTCTGACACAAGGGAATGGAAGATTTCTATCGAAACTTTCTCTGCGGGTAGCAACTTCTTTCAACAGGGGGTTTACTGGAATGGAGCTGTTTATTGGGTTACCAAGTATCACAAATACTTGTATTTTAAACTTGATGTTGAAAAGTTGCAAACGCTGCCCTTGCCGATGAGGTATAGAGATCGTCTACATTTAATAGCAACGTACTTTGGAGAATCTAGAGGTCGTCTACATTTAATAGCATACAGTAATCACCACGATTATAGACTACGCCTGAATGTGTATGAGATGTTTAGCGGTCATTCGAGTTGGTTTGTCAAGTATCAAGTAGTTCTTAATGCACTTCCTGGTGCTTTCCCAGATATCATCTCTCGGTACGGTGTCAGTTATGATTTCAAAGTCATTGATCTGGTTAGAGGCGAAGAAGAAGAAGATACATTTGTGGTGCTGAAAATTCGTGAAAACATAATAAAATACAATGTTCATGACAAGAGTTTTAAACATATATATGGTCTACCCAGGCCCAGCTGCTTCCATGAAAATAGTTTCCATCGTTACACCGAAACCTTAAGCTCTTTTTAAAAAACAATTCGGTTTGTTTATATACATCATTATTAACGTGTTTGATGTGGTTAGAGGCGAAGAAGAAGAAGAAGAAGATACATTCCTTGTGCTGAAAACTCCCCAAAAGATATATAGTTTTACAAGGTACTTCTATGGAATTTTCCGTCGTTACACTGAAACCTAGTTTTCTTTCTGAAAGACAATTTGGTTTGTTTATATTACTATCAGTATTAGGGTTAGGGTGATTGAATGTGCACTTTTAGAAAAATAAGTTTTTTTATGAAATTTAAATCTGGTCTATTGTTACTAGTAATATGCTCTTGTTTGTACATGTAAATAGTTTAGCTCAAATGTTTTTTAAACAAACCTTTAACTTCTTTGTGGCATTGATGACCAAACCCATGCCCCCGGTCTGCCTATGTGTTCTATTACCATATGGGCAATAATTAGCTGAAAGGCTTCATGGTTCTGTCACATGTTTGACCATTTAAGTCAAAAGTCAAATAACAGATCCTATGTATTTCAATCTTCAAACCAAACTAAACAACTGTCCACAGTCTCAAACTTCTGTTTTCTAGCTCACTTACCGAGTCAATTGACAGCCCTAAAGAATTAGTAAGAAAAAAAACAAGACTAGAGCTCAATTAAAAGCCTCCGTCAATGTGGTTCCATAACCAAATGCTACAAACCTGCTCGGGTGAAAAAACTATGCCCGCATCATAAAATGTATCACAGTTCCCAATTGAAAACAGACCTGAAAACGGGTAGTCGGTAAGGTATGGGTATCGTTTCTGTATATGGTAATGACGTTGATACATGTTATTAGACATTGTTAGCAAGGGAAAGCGGAATTGGGAATATATTGATGAGAAAACGACAAGGACTTGTAATGCGATAGGGAATTTTTAGACTCGAGTTAACCACTTATAAGGTACTAGCCAAATATTTTCTGTGTGTAACCTTTATGAAATCAAGTATTGTGACCCCCTATTTGTGTAAGCTTGTTTTGGGTATTTTGTGCTCAGTGTTGTTTTGAGTGTTTGACTGATTGCATTAGTTATGGTTGTTGAAGAGGTATGGTCCCAATTCCCTGCCTACATGGCAGGGACCACACCACTTTTTGTGCACACAAGGCATCCTTGTCACCAGAGCCTTCTAGAAGCTTCCAGAAGACACCTAGGCGGTTCACAGCTGGCACCAAAGATGCTTTGCCCAACATAAAGGACAACACGTGTCACCATTGACAGAAGGCCACATAGGCCTGCGGCAATCCAGGGAGCAGGGCTGACGCGACCAGTACGAGGTATCCAGCATAAGCGAATACAAGGACGCCACGTGTACCACTACACCCTTCGCGACAGAGCAGACCAAGAGGATATTCCCCTTGGTCGGACAGCTGGCGCGCACCCACAGCTGGCATAGCTGCTTCCTCCTTCTTCACCCTCCGGCTATAAATAGGACCCTTCATCATTCAGGTTCAGGATCTTGGCTCTCTTTACTCACTCTATACACACACTGTTTTATTCATCTCAGAGCAGTACTTATTCTCACGCCGGAGCCTGGTTAAGAGGGAAAACCCCCTTCTCCCTCTTAACGAGACTAACGGTGTTTACTGTTTTGCAGATTGCAAGCCATCCGATACGAGCGAGAGAAGAGGTTGAACCCCATAAGTGAAACAACCCTCTTGGTTATCCTAGTGTTAACCATTGTTTCAACATTGGCGCCATCCGCTTTTTTGCAAGACCACTCTCACCTCTTTTTCTCTTCTAGAAAACACTCGTGAAAATGGCAGACCAGAATCATTCACACCCAGCTGACGGAGAAATCTCTTCTTTTGAACTCGTTTCGGACACGGCACACGTCCAACGAGGTCAAAGGAACGAGACCATCCAAGAAGGTTAGCTGAACAACGAGTTCTCATCCATTTTTGGAAGTGCGTCCAGGGCTGCTAGCCAAACCACAACTGGACCAATTTTCCAAACACCAGCAAGAATCATCACTCAAACCACAAACGGAGCTGCTCTCCAACCTCCAACGGGGATATTACACCAAACACCACCGCCGATGCAGACTGTAAGCCATGGACCAGGCCCTTCTGTGCCATCGGAACAAACACAACTCAACTATTCTTCACTCTTAGGGCTACCCGAAGGAAAAACTCTGGCTTCCTGGTATGCCGAACAGATGGCGTCTATAAACCTCGTTTATACGCAGCTCAGCGCACAACAAGCCTTGCTCCAAGCACAGGCTAACTAATCAGCATTCGTAACTCCACAACCAAGGTCTCTGAGTACGCACACGGCTCAGCAGACAAACGCGTGGAACTTACGACCAAGTATCACAAATACTTGTATTTTAAACTTGATGTTGAAAAGTTGCAAATGCAGCCCTTGCCGATGAGGTCTAGAGGTCGTCTACATTTAATAGCAACGCACTTTGGAGAATCTAGAGGTTGTCTACATTTAATACCATACCATAATCACCAAGATTATAGACTACACCTGAATGTGTATGAGATGTTTAGTGATCATTCGAGTTGGTTTGTCAAGTATCAAGTAGTGCTTAATGCAATTCCTGGTACTTTCCCAGATATCATCTCTCGGTACGCTTTCAGTTATGATTTCAAAGTCATTGATCTGGTTAGAGGCGAAGAGGAAGAAGAAGATACATTTGTGGTGCTGAAAATTCGTGAAAACATAATAAAATACAATGTTCATGACAAGAGTTTTAAACATATATATAGTCTACCCAGGCCCAGCTGCTTCCGTGAAAATAGTTTCCATCGTTACACCGAAACCTTAAGCTCTTTCTAAAAAACAATTCGGTTTGTTTATATACGTCATTATTAACGTGTTTGATGTGGTTAGAGGCGAAGAAGAAGAAGATACATTCCTTGTGCTGAAAACTCCCCAAAAGATATATAGTTTTACCAGGTACTTCTATGGAATTTTCCGTCGTTACACTGAAACCTAGTTTTCTTTGTAAAAGACAATTTGGTTTGTTTATATTACTATCAGTATTAGGGTGATTGAATGTGAACTTTTAGAAAAAATAAGTTTTTATGTAATTTAAATATGGTCTATTGTTAATATGCTCTTGTTTGTACATGTAAATAGTTTAGCTCAAATTGATCAAAATACACCATGCAAACCCATCACACTGTTTCATGTACATGATGCTCTCACTTTTAGAAAAGAGACTCTTAACTCAAAAGTCACCAAATGTATTGAGATTAATTCTTAGAACCGGTTATCAAAGTGTTCAATTTCTTTCACCTAGATTGTTATATACGTATTTGCTAGTTTGAAATTACGTGTCTAAAATTGTTTCCATAAAAAAATTAAGCAGATAAATAACTTTAGTAATTATCTGGCTATGTGTTCTTACTATTACCATATGGGCAATAAGCAGATAAATAACTTTAGTATTGTGACCTCCTAATTGTGTAAGCTTGTTGTTTTGAGTGTTTGGTTGTGTACTGATTGCATTAGTTATGGTTGTGTAATGTCAAATGTGGGTGCGAGTGAAAACTATGAAATAGAGTATAGTTTAGGGAGCAACAATTGTGTTTAAAAAACCACAACTTTAATTAAGTAATTAAATAAATATCATCCACTGTGTGTGTATATATCCTCAAGTAATGAAAATTACTTCATAACAAAACAATATAATAAAAACTACCCAGCATGAAAAGAGAGAATAAACTTAAAAACTTATCGGTACAAGCAAACCAAGTAAAACCAAAAAATCTATCTTAACGTTGGTCCCAAAAAAAAAATAAATAAATAAATAAAAAAAATCTTGAATCTCCAATATTGTTGAATACTAAAGTTAATCCTAAACAAAAACTTTGATTCACTAAATTCAGCATTCTTCGTAAAGATGAATAGAACTCTCTAAAATGTTAAAGGTTCTAATCTCATATTAAACATTGGTGTAGATATTAAACATTGGTGTAGATTTAAAGGGTGTCAGGTTTACTCCAATTTGCATTTTGAAATCATATCTTTCTTTTCTTACACAATGGCACCCTGTGGTAGAACTTTTATTGCACTCTGACACAGTGAGAGAACTAGAAGAAAAGTTTAGGGGTAACCCAATACCGTACATTCATATAATAATGAGTAAATTACAAGTTTTATCCTTTATGTATGTCCCAAATTGCAGGCGCTGTCCTTTAAACCAAAACCTGACAGGCGGTGTCCTTTGTGTTTTCAAAATTTTGCACGTTTCGTCCTTTAGGCCAAACTCAGTTAGATTTTTTAGTTAAATCTGGTCATGTGCAATACACATGAGGGTATTGTTGTCATTTCATCTCTTCAGGGACTATTGTGTAAAAAACATATGTTTAGAGACTAGTTTGCAATAAATTAAAAAATAAAAAAAATATATAATATCTCATCTATCTCTTCTTCTCTCTCTCTCTAACATAACCAGTAACCAAGTTGAAGTCCCTCTCTCCCTAGTGCTAACAACCACCACAAGCCACCACCCTCATCATCATCACACAAAAAACTGATGCACACAGAACACAAGACATCATCATTCACAATGTCCAACCAACAAATTACTTATGTCTACACACTCTCTCTCTCTCTCTAATTTCATATCCAAATTTCATATCTAAACTGGGCATCAAACATGAAGGAAAATAAAGATTCCCCACTCCTGCTTGGATTCCAACCAACATTGGGGGTTGGCCAATTAAAAAAATGAAAAAAATAAAATGCACTGCTGCTTGGATTCGAACTAACATTGGGTTGTTACTTCAGATTTAATCATTGCTCGCCTTTATCTTCGCTATCAATTCCCATGACCCCATCTTGAACAATTTTGGGGCTTTGGCTATACTTTGCCCTCTTGTTCCTGTCGATTTGGTATTTTTATCAACATCGATAGATGCAAGGTTGTTCCCTTTGTTCCCAGAATCAATTAGGTAGTACCTAGCCCTCTTGTTCCTGTCGATTTGGTATTTTTATCAAGAGTAAATCATAGGGGAGGAGGTGAAAATGGTGGTGGTTGTGGCAGCATATGGTGGTGGTGTTGAAGTGGCGGTGGTAGGTGGGGGCGGTGGTGGCTGGTGGCGCCGGTGATGGTTGGGTATAGAGAGAGAGAGAGAGAGATAGAATGGGGTGGTGGATGGTGGTTGCAGGGTTGGCCAGTGGGGATGGTGGTTGCAGTTGTGGATAGTGGCTGAGGCGGTGGTTGACGGTGGTAGAGATAGAGAAGCAGAGAGCTAGAGAGTGTTGCAAAGAGAGAGAGAGAGAGAGAGGAGAATCTGATGTATGTATGATTTATATATAAATATAATAGTAATAATAATAGTATTTTTGTAACAATAATAATAATAATATTAAATATATAGGTAAAAAGACAAAAATGCCCTTGAGTGACTAGATTTAACCAAAAAAATTAACTGGGTTTGGTCTAAAGGACGTAACGTGCAAGATTTTGGAACATTAAGTACAAAACTTGTCAACTTTTGCGCTAAAGGACAGCGCCTGCAATTTGGTGTAAACATAAAGGACAAAACTTGTAATTTACTCTATAATAATAAAAAAACATGATAATAAATAAAGTTTAAAAAATACCCAGGGCCGTCTTTGAGAATTCAGATTCCCTAGAGGGCCCGGTGCAAGTAGAAAACATAGGCCCCTACATACATACTTAGGGGTTGTTTGGTAGCCTCTTAATGACCATTCAGATGCTATCTCTTAATGGTTTAAAACCTCTAAATGAATAAGAGGTAACCTCAAGTCTGAATGGTTAAAAGGTAACCTCTGAATAGTAAATCATCACATGTCACATTCTTCTACCTTCTCATTGGTAAAATTCTTAATGGTTCCATTAAGAGGTAGCTTCTTAATGACCATTCAGAGGCTACCAAACAACCCCTTATTTGTAAAAAAAACTAGTAATAAGACAATTTTATGAGCCTTGAATATGAAAAAAACTAAATAATATATATTTATACTACTTTTTTGTTGGGGTTTTAAATTTAACTAGTGGTGTATTGCATGTATTGTGATAAAAACACCACCTTTAGAAAATTAGATAAAATTTTGGCCATTTAAAATAACCAAAGACCACCTTTAAAAAATTTAGATAAAATTTTAACCATTTTTAGATAACCAAATAGGTGGTTAAAAAAACCACCTTTAAAAAAATAGATAAATCACCCTATAAAGCTATATTTTGACTATTTTATATATTTAATAATTAATAATATGGAAAATATAAAAACCTAACTTTTTATATAATTTTAAAATAAACTAATAAAATTACATTCTCTTACATACTAAGATAAAAAAAGTTAAAAACAATCAAACTTTATATTATATATTTACTGATATAATTAAATATAATACCTATTTATATTACTTAAAATAAACTAATATCGAACACCAAAATGAAAAATAAATAGAGTAATAACAATCAATTTATATATTCTATATGTAATAATATGACAAAATATAAGAACATAACTTTTTCATTCAACTAGTTGATTTTCCGCTCGCGCGTTGCGGTGGGGACCCAATGACTGCAAAACATGTGTCAGTAACGGCAAGCAGATACCGAATATCAAAACATAAATAAAAATGTCGTGAAAAGGATAGTCACTTCGTCCTAAAAAACGATTTTAAATAACCTAATATGTAATAGTAGGACCCACACGTCTTACATTGCGGCGGGGGACACAATGACTGCAAAACGCGTGTCAGTAACGGCAAGCAGATACCGAATATCAAAACATAAATAAAAATGTCGTGAAAAGGATAGTCACTCCGTCAAAAAAAAAAAGCGATTTTAAATAACCTAATATATAATAATAGGACCCACACGTCCTACACGTTGGAAATTTGGTTGTTTTCAGTTCAGTTATTACGGTGCTAACACGTTAAAATATGGATGAGCTTGGTACCGATAACGGTAACGAAAGTACCGATCCGGAAAATCATCGAAGTTAGGTACCGGCACCGAAAATGCTCGGTATAATACGGTATGGTATTTGAAGGTAAAAATCAATAAATACAGGTACGGTGCTAGACCCGTGTCGAACCGGAAGTAACGATTCTGAAAACGCCAAAAGGTGGGTACCAAATTGGTACCGAAAATGTAGTAAATTTGGTACCGATACGATACCGGTTTGATTACAGGATTTGATACGATTTGCTCAGCAATAATCTAAATATCCAACTTAATTTTACATGCTATAATTCATTCATTACAGAAAAAGACAAAAAATAAAGCAAAATAAATTGTTGTGTATATAAAACCTCATTCAAACGAAATACAGTTTACTTACTGTGTGTATGAAAAGTAATCTAAACGATGCAATTACACGCATTGCTACGTTGTTACATGATTGATGAGGTCGGTACCAACCGGTACAGAAAATACCGTTACCCAAATCCACAAAAGTGGGTACCGATACCGAATATACCTAGTACGGTACGGCTCAATACCGGTACCGATCCTGGTACGGCACCGATATTTGAGGGTAAAAACCAATGAATAACGGTGCGAAACCGATACCAAAAATACACCCGATCATATAAATATGATACCAGTACCCAATACAAACTCATTCCTTAGTGATATTACTATTCATTCAATTCTATTTTTATTACTATATATATTTATTCAATTTTGTTTACTTTTATTTACTGTTTATTCATTCCTATTTTTAATATGCAGGTAAATTACTTAAAATAAACTATCAAATAGTCGGCTGAGCTAAAAAAAAACAAATATAAATATAACCTAAAAGAATAAATAAATTAAATATCAATTGCTCATTATTTTATTTTCCTTTGTGAACCGTAAAACAACAAACATAAAAAAAGTATTACTTTAATGTAAATTTAATACTTACAGTGGGACTTGTGCCCTGTGCTTCCTTTTAATTTGAAGGGTTCAACACTATCATTATTTAAATATTTTTTCAAGTCATCTTCTTCCTTTTTGAAACTCATTACTCATAACCAGAAAACTGAAACAAAGATAGCCGCTTACCTGAGAATTCTACTATCGGTACTTGACATCTTTCATCCACACATGCATTTAGGGGTATCCTAATATATGCCGAGGGATATCCCATATATAAAATGGAGAAAAAAAAGAATATTGTACTTCGCCATGAAAGTTGAGGGGTATCCCGGGGACCCGGGCTACCCCTTGACAAAGCGCAGATCCGCCCCTGCTCTGACACCCACGGTAGGTTATATCACACCCCAACTGATGGCGTAATCATCGGGGCGCGACACTAGGCGAATCAGATTGCTCAAGAGAATCCATAACAACTATAAAGCAACGATATTTATTACATTTGTTATCCCATACTAACAAACAATACAATCATATAAGTTATCACAGATTTCTTGTCCTCTCGAACAATACAAATCCGACAACCTAGATTTTTGGGTGAGTTTCTAGACTTCCTACCTTGATTTGATGTAGATTGCGACTAAACCTGCAACATACGTTAAAACAACGTCAATACAAAAGTACTGGCGAGCATACAAGTTTTGATAGCGTAGCGTAAAATAGTTAAAAGTGCTGCGAATTACCAAATACATAAACGAGATACCTCAACATACATGCATACAAGACAGATACTACCAGCTAAATCTCTCGAGCTACGATTGCGATTGCCATTCATCCTAACTAGACCCCGTCGGGTTCTATTGTACTATACTAGTTAAGGCGGGACCTTGCGAGTATAAGTCCTAACACATATGTAACTAGCATCACATGTAAATATGCATAACAGTTATTCGCAAGTGATAAACAGTTTAGTTGTATAATTCGTGTTTGATTTGAAAGGAACGTATGTTACACCCAAAATGCGATAAAAAGGGGTTCGAGTATACTTACGGTCGGTGGTCGGCAAGTAAACACAACTTGGCTGGATTGAAGGGAGCGCGTCTGAGATTATCCTGACTACAGATTGATAGCATAAGCGTCGAATAGTGTGTTAAACGGTGGCGAGTGAACCAAGTGTCGAATGGTAATCCGATCTGATGGCAATCCGATCGGACAGCCACTCGATCGGGTAGCAACCCGTTCGGATGGTCATCCGATCGGATGGCCATTCGATTGGATTGTCACCTCGTTTGGGATGGATGTGTTTGTGTATGATGGCTTGTCTTTTGAAGTTTTCGTTGTAGCATTTTGAAAACAGAGAAGTATCTCTACCTTAAAGGTCGATCGATCGGACGACGGTCCGATCGGGCGGCAATCCGATTGGTAGGACACTTTAGTGAGAACAAGTTCACAGTAGTTTGCCACTCGATCGGATTGCAATTCGATCGGGTGACAATCTGTGCTGAACATGTTTGAAAATTGTTTAAGTCCCAAACGTCACATGATCGGACGGTCACTCGATCGGATGGCAATCCGATCGGGTGGTAATCCGTTTCAACGTTCAGATCCTTTGAATAGTTTGAGAAATAGTTTAAGTATGGAACCAAGTGCAGCCCGATTGGACGACCGGTCGATCGGGTGGCAATCCGATCGGGTGGTAACCCGATCGGACGGCAATCCGTTCCGACGGTCTGATCGTCCTGACCCTTGTTTCCATTTGAGGTGTTGTACCTTTGAATGAGACGTTTTGATATCTTGCTCGAACAACAGGACCCGTATCTCGTCCCAAGTGACCCGGCCGAACAGGAATCACCCTAGTCCGAACAGTTCACGGTTTGAGTCGGTTGTCCATGTTCAAACCCGAAATCAATATCTCTCCCGAATAGAATTCAGATATGGAACTAATGCATCACTAAGAATGAGTAGGAAATTTAGAACAAGCTCCGATTCCATCGGGTTTGAGTGCATTGAGTGTAAAAGAGTTGAAAGAAAGTTGGAAAACCATTTTTCAATCCTTTTCACCATGAATATGTTCAGATCTATGCAAGATCTTTGTTTATTTACGTGGAAATCGTTAAGATCTAAGTTGTTCTTGGTGGATTGAAGCCAAAACATGAAGTTCATAAGAACACCATGATGACCTCTTCCTAGAACACCTTGAATCTAGTGATTTCACGGTTAAAAGTTGAGATTCAAAAGATAGAAAGGTGTAGGAGTGCGTGTAGATCAAGAAAGTACAAGATTTAGGTAGATACTTACAAGAATCGCGAGGAATCGAGAGAAATAGAGCCAAAAGTGCGCTGGTCGAATGAGAGCTGTCACATCACTGTTCAAGTGATGTGACAAGTGCTATTTATAATTGAAGTGGAGTGAAGGAGACGGAGTGCCATGGATTGGGTGGCAATCCGATCGGACGGCTGTCCGATCGGGTGGCAATCCGATTGGGTGGTGTGACACTTGTGATCCGTAAACACACACAATGTAGGACACTATCTTTTATCAAAGAAACAATGTGTTTTGGTCTCAAAATTTGTTTATTTTGGTTTTACAATTTCACGTTTTGATTCTAGTTCATTTTTAAGCTTTAAATCGCTTTCTGGAAAGTTAAACGCGAACTGATGCGTAAACGTAATCAGTTTAATGCGGAAAACACTCCGGAACAGTGACATAGGCTTAACATACCTTAAATAACTTTTATATAACTTAGAAAAAGGTTTTGAAAGCTTTGGTGTGTCAAAAACAAGTTTATGCACATTAAGGGACTATTTGCGTCAAACTGCGAAAGTCTGCTAATTCACATAGTATCGCACATTCCGGAACTTAATCATAAGTTAAACATGCCCTAAATATCCTTCACATATCTTACAAATAGGCTTTGAGGTATTTGGTGCGCAAAAATAAACTTATTTGATCAATAGGGACTAAAAGCGTCAAAAAGTGCATAAGTTTGCATTTTCGCGCATATCTTACGTTCTGAATATATCCGGACATCCAAAAATTTATGTCATCATTAAAATATTTTATTTTAGTGATTGGCGTGATAAAATTCCATTCGTCGCTTAATTTGGATCGTTTTTGCGTTCGTTACGACTCCTGTCGTAATTAACCGAACAACGCAACCGTACGACCAAATGAACCGACATCCAAGATATTTTTGAGCATATTTTAAGTTCCCCATACTTTAACTTCATTTTAGAGCTTTGAAATGGGGTTAACGGGGCTTAAACGTGCCAAAACGCTTCAAAAATCAAGTTTGGAGTCACAGGGGCCTGTTCTGCCAAGTTTGCAAAGTTTCTGCTAGCAACAAGGGTCCTTACGGACCGTATGGGATTGCTTACGTTCCGTAAGCCATGCCCAGATCAGCAGAAACCAGTTTTGCAAAACCCAGCTGCTTGCACTTGTTTCCTTTGCTTTTTTTTAGCATTCTATGGGCTGGTTTGTGTGCTCATCAAAGTGCCCATTCAGTTTACAACAAGTGTATGGCCAAGATTTATCCCCCTAACACATGGAATGATCTCCTTGATCCTTGATTCCTATAAATAGCAAGGCCCTCTTGCTCATTTCTTCACACATTTGCTCTCAAACCTGCTCTAAGTTGATGCTCTCCATTGTGAGACTTCATACCTTAGCAATTTGAGTTCAAATGTTCAAGCTTGGACCCTTTGTAAGTTTCGTTCTTTTATTGTTATTCAAGCGTGAAAGTCAAACAGTGTTTGACTTTCTGCTTTGACCAGTCCTTGGTCAACACAAAGTTCGTTTGAACTTTGCAACGTGAGCGTAATCACGATGGTTATAGTCCCTTGTGACTATACCTACTGATTACCACGTTGATTAGGTGTAGTGACGAGTCATAGTTTCGGTCAAAATACGCGTCTATGCGTATTTTGCAACCAAACTATTCTTGGGTATCAAAACCGTTTGTTTTGATATCGAAACCTGTTTTCTAACTTAGTTAAACATGTTCTAACATGTTTAGCTCGTCACTATTAGTCTAGTGCTTGTGAAGAGTCGTAAGACAAGCGGTCTTGACAACCGCTTAGACTTCCGAACCCGACCCGTTTGGTCGATCATTAGGATCCGACCAAACATATAATGTGACCATAGTTGTTAGGGAATAACCTTCCGAGGTTATACCTTATGGTCACTTCGTTTAGTTAGTTGTATGATAGGTAGTTTATATGCCTTAGGAAAATGACCAAAATACCCTTTTGCACATAATTTCATTTTAAGCATATGTAACACATGTTTTGACATCTAAACTGATTATATAACATAAATAGATATTTTAAGGCATATAATACTTGTCATAGGACTAGTTAGGCGTCTCGAACGCGCATTCGTGCGAACGACGCGTTAAAGTGGCGTAAGCTACCTTAACGGGTCGTAATGGGTCGTAAGCACTTAGCATAGGTTCCGTTTTAGAATGTAGGCTTTGTTAAACCATATCACATGAGTTCCAACACTCATTTGGTTTACAAGACCTCATTCTACCCAATCTTCTGAGTTAGGTGTCGATTCCCTAACATAGTATCTGTTACCCTAGGAATCGCTTCAACACTTGAACTCTTGGCCTTTTGAGCTTTGTTATACCTTTTGAACCGGGACTATACGCAACCCCAGGAGAGTACATAGTTCCCCTCTTTTACTATTTTCAAATGTTTTGGGGTGATTCATATGTGTAATCAATCTGTTTTCAAAATGTATGGCATATGTGTGTTCACTAAGTGCTTTTATGTGTATTATTCCGATAATGCAAATGTAATGTTTTATCCTTAAGTGATCTACCTATCTTCATAGTTAGATTCATGTAGGATATTTGAAGTACAGTCTTAGATCTTCCTATCTTCATAGTGAGATTTTTAAGAAGTACTTTACAACTTGATGGTTGGTTTTTGTGTAGATTGTTGGTGATTTAGATAACGAAACTAGATAATACAATAAGCACATGGTGGATACGCCGCTGGTACTTCTTATATATAAGTGTGCTTATTGTATTACCTTTCGTGGTGTTATCCCGAATCACCATTAGGATTTAGGATTGTTTTGATTCAATAATTCAATATGTCAGGAACCTAGGATCCCTGTAGTATCTATCTATCTTCTTAGTTTGACTTATATGGAATGTTTAGAGTACTAATATTGGAGTCCATGTTTGGATTCATTGTGTACTTTAATGCATGTTAGATTAAACAAGGTGATAAAACCCGAATCCTTATAGCATCTATCTATCTTCATAGGTTGATTCTTGTAGGATGTTTAAAGTACTGATATTGGAATCCTTGATTGGATTCATTGTGTGCTTTAATGCGTGTTTATAAGTTGGTACAAGTTGGCGACTTATGTGTTATGTGGTAGTTGTGATTTAGATAACGAAACAAGTATAATAAAATAAGAACATGGTGGATACGCCGCTGGTACTTCCTATATATAAGTGTTCTTATTTTATTATTCTTGTAGCGTTATCTGGATCACTTTAGGATTTTGTGTACAATTGTTTCAATGTTGATTATCAAAATCTTTGTAGAATCTCCCATATTTTTTTTGTGTTAGATTCTTAGAAAGATATTTGAAGTATTAACATGACTCATTGATTTGATTTATGTAATACTTATATAAGTTTTGATTTATTTCAAAACAGTTATTATTAATCCTTGATTGGATTCCTAATAACATATTCACAAGTTTTTTTTATGATGGTTTAATCGGGATTTCAATGTAGCACATAAAATGACTTAGTAAATATCATAATGCCATATACAAACCTATTTTTGTCACGAGTTTTCACAATTAAGATTATAATACCAAATGTCTTTGCCATTTATTTGGCTAATAAAACCTATGTATTCGCCGACATTTTTATGCTGACTGTTTTCGCATATGTTTCAGGTTATTCGATTGTTCAAGCATGCAACGTATAAGACTGCATACGGGCCTTAGACTCCTAAAACAAAAGAACAATTGAATGTATTTTTTTTGCTTGTAAAAAGTTGTTAATGATATTGAAACAATTTGGTACCAGTAGTTGTGAGCAATTTGTAACGTGACTCCCCGATATTTCCGCCGCATGTTGTTATATTACGCGATTGGGGTGTTACAGGTGGCAATCCGATCGGTTGGCCACTCGATCGATCAGCCACTCGATCGGTGGTCTCCGGCGAATTGCGTTTCGATGTTTCGTTTTGTTCACTAAGCTTTGCGATAGTTTGGTTACACATTTTCATACCCACATTAATATATTTATCATAATTAGTCGCAAAAGGGTCGTATAAATATCCTCATTTCAAAGTCTGCGTTGCGATAATCGGGTTGCGCGTTTCGAATATGCGTTGTGTTGCGACACGTCACGGCTATCGAGGAGGGTAGAATAGGTCCTCACTCAACGTCATCGTGAGTGTTAGTACGTGCGATGTGACGTGTTATAGCGATAAAGTATGCGTAATATGCGAAAATACTGCGAAATAGCGATGTATGCGATAAAGCTACATTATGATCCGAATCTCTGGTGCTAGGCGTAACGAGTATAACTAGTAACAACGCATGAATGTGTGGGTTGTTACAGTCTTCCCTGCTTTAGGAAATTTCGTCCCGAAATTAATCCACATGAAGGGTCGGAGAGTTGATGCGAGCGAGTAAGCGATAAAAGCAACGAGACAGCGAGCGATCGATAAAGAATTAACACGCGAGAGCATTGCGAAGACTAGGCGAGAGCGACGACTTAAAGTGATTCGTGTAATCAAAGGCGATAACACACACAAGAATGCGATCCCAAAGCGTCTTAAATTTTCGAAAAGTCGATTAATTAGGAAAAACTTGTTTATGAAAATCTTCTCACGGTGTGGCGTTAACTGTATTGATGTCCACACCAGCGCTATGAGAAGGGTTTTGGTTTAGTTACTAAAAGATCTAAAAGTGATTCAAACTCATCTTACGAAATTTTCTCGCCACACGGCGTTAACTTGAGTCGATTGTCACAGCAGTGTTATAAGAAAATCTTGTTTTGTACAAAGGTTTTTGGAAAAAGTTTTATAGGCGAAGTTGGTTTAAACTTTGTGTAAACAAAGCCTTTTTAATAATACCAAAAATTTAATTTTAAGGTCGGCCCCGTATGGCATTTTTCCATGAAAGTTCTACAATATGGCTAAAACACTTATATATAGGAAGTACCAGCGGCGTATCCACCATGTTTTATCCATATGGCTTCTGTCTCGTGAGGCAGTGTCATCCGTGTCGACATAGTACAAACAGATTTGCGATGACTCGACCCAAACGGGAAAGGGTTGGATCAAGTCTTGAAAGGGCGAACTGAGCGATGAAGTTGTTTTCGAACTCAGTTTAGTGGCACGAGCGAGTGCGATAAGCGATGAGCGTACGCGATAATCGATAACACAAACACCAAACACCAAGCATAGTAAGCGAAGATGGCGGCGATAAGCGAAAAGCGATAAGCGACAAGCGAAAAGCGATGAGCGATAGCGACAACCGTCGAGCGATAAGTGACAGTTGATGCGTTGCAAGCGATGGAGACATGCGATTCGATTAGATTTAACAACACCACAATTTTAACTAACATTAGCCCACATGCCCTTTTTCCACGAAAGTTCACTGATACGGCTAAAACACCACCATGTCTTAGCCCTATTAATTTCGTCTCGTGAAGCGAGGTCATGCGTGCTAACATAACGCAGATAACACAGATAAGACAAATAGCGATTAGTGATAAGAGTATCGAAGCGATGAGATAGGTGGGAGAAGCGTTAAGGCGAAGTGCGACGAGCGATGAGCGGTACTCGTCAAGCGATCCACGATATGCGATTCGCAGCAAGCGATACACAATAAACAGTAAGCTATAGAGCGATACACACAAAATATGCGATTAAGCGAAGACACACCCCAAGCGATAGCGATCCATATAATAAGCGATTGAGATTGCAAACACACAATAAGCGATAACGCGAGACACATACTAAAAGATTGTGATTTGCGAGATAGATTCCAGCGATAATGCGATTGCGAGCGTGTTTGACTTACGAAAAGTCTAGCGATGACACGCTTTGAGTTGCGATTAAGGTTGTTACGCCTTGCGATGTAGTGTAGTGTGTCGAAAATAACCATAATAGTATAATAGGTCTACGTTCCAACTCCACGTGGCACTTTCTTCAAAAACTTTGGTTAGCATGGCGAAACACCGTCATGTTTCAACCATGCGCCTCTGTTCCGTGAATAGGGGTCACACTTCGTTAGACATGGTCAAGACACTTATATATAGGAAGTATCAGCGGCGTATCCACCACGCTTAATCATGCCCTGAACGTTAAGGCATCATTAAAACTCACTACGATCTCTGTGCACTAACCAAAATATTCCCGTGTGCGCCCGTGATTAATCTAACTCTTGCACGTTTATCATACCTTATCTCAAGAACGCATAGTGGGGGTAAAACTCCTTATATAGTACATAGTGCTAACATATAGATTGTGTGCGAGTATAAGAGAGAAATAGAATCCACATGCATCGAGAGATAGAATAAGTTTCCACACATACAAGAAATTGACGGTGATAATTCGTATTATTACAACAACATTAGAAGCAAATAACGTTGTTGTGGAGTACTTCTGCGGAGACTTCGATTGTTGCTGAAATTCCTCAAGGTTGTGGTCCCGTGCGGCAGTGCTGCGTAAGATGACCATACCAGTTGCAATTTGCGCAATAGCGACAGTTAGCTTCTGGCGGGTGATGATACGTACACGTGAAACACAGGGGATGGGCTCCGTTGTAGGCGCGTTTCAAGTGAACTGGAGCTGCTTGGAGAGGTTCTGGTTGCGACAGTCCAGTTGTTGAAGAGCTGGGCTCATGGTCTTTCGTTTACGGCTGGGCTGAGCTTCCTGAGATGATGCGGTGTCATCGGCGGATTCATCTGATGATTCGCTGGAGGCATCGTCCGAGGAATCTTCAGAAGAACCGTCGGTAGAATCGTTGGAAGAATCGTCGAATGAATCGATGACGATTGCTTGATGAGCTTGTTTAACAGGATTCTTGGAGAAGAATCCGTCCAAGACTCATTTGTCGTTGATTTCTGCGGCCAAGCGGTATGCTTCTTCGATGGTAGCAGGTCTTGCAGCTTTGACAAAATCGCCCACACATTCAGGCAAGCCGCGAATGTACTTCGTGATGGCTTTTTTTGAAGTGTTGACTTGGGCAGATTATGCTAAGCTGTTTGAACCTTGCGGTGTAGCCAGTATTGTGTAACACCTCGAAAAATTTCGTCCAATAATGTCTTGACACGTGTCATAAGGTTCCGTTATGTGAAAACATACTTTAGAGGGACTAAAAGTGACAAACAGTGAAAACTATGGAACGTAAGGGTCCAAAGTGTCAACAATGGATAAATAGACTCTATGATAACCCTACATAATGTTTATAACCTTAAACGGATGGTTCATGGATCATACGACGCGGAAATTGCACGAAAGTGAAGTATTTCAAACTATAGGGGCCAAAAGTGTCAACATGTCTAATTTATACCTCTGAGTGAACTTTTGGCAGACCCGAAGCTTTGTATAGCTAAAATATACTCACTAGAATATGTGGTAAAAATTTCATGAAGTTTCGTCAACGTATGAGAAAGTTATGGCCAAAACCGTACTTAAGGGACTAAAAGCGTCAACGTCGAATTTCAGGGCTTTTCGGTTGAGCGCAAAGTTATCCGAGGGCATTACCATGTTGGTAAAAGTCCTAAGGTTCTTAAAAACCAAGTTTGGGGGTTTACGGGTCGAGAAAAGTAGCCGAAACATCGCGTACAAGTTCAGGGGTCATTTCTGTCAATGTTTAAAAGTTGTTGGCTGATCAGGAGGGTCAGGCGACCCGCCTGGGAAAGCCCAAGCGGGCCGCGTGGGTTGCCCAGCGAACAGAAATTCGAAAATGGTTGATTTGGGTCCGATTTCAAGTGCCATACAGCTCATTTGCACCTCCAATTAACCCAATAACAAGCCTTGCATGCCTACATCCACAGTACCCTCGAATTTATGGCCATAAATCAGATCATCACCTCATTTTTGATCATTTGCAATTGAAGAACAAGAAGCTCTCTACCAAGAACTTACAAGCAAGCTTTCTGGAGGAAATCTGATCAACAAGGCCGACTCCTAGTGTTCATTAAACACCTATAGGACCTTTGTAAGCTTTCAATTCGTTCTTTAATCTGTTCTTGTTGTGTTTATTGCTAAAAGTCAAACTGGGTGTTCATAACCTTTGACTTTCCGATTAAACGGATTTCTTTCAGTCATTTCTCGAATTGAAACTTGTTATAGATTGGTATTTATGTGGGAAACAAACCCTCTAAAGGGTACTAACTGATTCCCACTACATGCATGCTAAATGTCGAGTCAAACCTATTTCTAAAAAGTCAACAGAAACGATTTTTGTGAAAAATGACATGATTAATGTTATAGATGACATGCAACCTGAGTGATCATTAAAAATAACTTGTAATACATATAAGAATGTGTTTTAATCATCATCAACTCGACGATCTATAGTATAGCCACGAATCGGAACCGAAAGTCTTGTAAAACGATTATTTCGTAGACTATCGATTCGGATTCGTACATGCATGTTTGAGATCTGTATTGGAAAGTATTTTTGACTATTTTTATTTTAGTTAAACTTTCTGGAATTTTCTTTGATTGAGTCTATGCTTAGCCTATTCGAATGCATGTTTCCGGTTTATGCATAAAGTTGACTATTTTGCCCTTTTCGATTTAAAACGGGATTTTTGGAAAAATGAAAGGATAGAAATCTTTATTTCTAATATATGAACTTGCACCGAAAGTTTCGGATCAGTTGGTGGTCCAGATTGTGAGTTATGGCCATTAGCGTAAAACTATATTATAAATTTACATAAACGGTCCTTTTCGCATAGAACCCGTTTCTGGCCACGTTTTGGTACAAAACTTTTTACCAACAGAAGTAATATAATATTCTGGGAATTTTGATGATTTTTAATTAATTTTTGGCTGAACGGATCCTAGATCGCCTAGTCATTTCGGCTTATGTC
Organism: Helianthus annuus; assembly: GCF_002127325.2. Classification (NCBI taxonomy): domain Eukaryota; kingdom Viridiplantae; phylum Streptophyta; class Magnoliopsida; order Asterales; family Asteraceae; genus Helianthus; species Helianthus annuus. The sequence goes on along the minus strand of NC_035448.2, from coordinate 180,927,917 downwards.
GGTTTTGACCGTTTTAGCCATAAAATGAGTTTTACACATCCTTTTGACCCGAAACCTTTTTCTACTGATTTTATATGATGAATAAATTATTTTAAGTATTCTGGAAATATAAAAATCTCAGATTTAATTTGAAAACCCGAAAACGCCCTTAAATCGCATATTTAGCGTTTTAAGCGCATAGTAAGCGTTATACTTGTTTTAAATATATAAGACCTATACCTACTGATGTGTTTAGCATATTTTCATATAAAAACAGTAAGAATAAGTATATGAACTCAGATTTCCAGTTTTGGCATTTTTAGCCCTTGTGAAATTACTAAATTGCCCCTACGGTGCATAGTTTGACTTTAAATGAGAAATTTGATATATGGGTCATACCCTACTGATATAATATGTTATATTAAGTATATTTACTGTATGAACCAGACCCGAAACTCAGATTTCTAATTTTATCCTTTTATTATCTTTTAAATGACCAAAATGCCCTTCTAAGGCATAAATTGAGTTTAAAAGTATTCCGGGCAATATAGAACATAACTTACTGATATAATATCATATTTTAAGCATATTATCTCAGGGAACTTGCATTTGAATCTTTGGTCTACCCGTATCGCCCTTTTCGCGTTCGGTTCGGTTTACGTAACTAGTTTGCGTAAATTGACCGAGACGGGTCAAACATTATCATTTTTATTTCAAAATCCAGAATGTATTTAGTATACCCATAATTATACAAGTATTCAAACTTGTCGGGTCTAAATCACATTCTATCCGGTCTTTCGCTTAATCGTGCGTAAACCGTATCATTCCTAAAACTAACCGGTCAAAGCTTAAGCTTAAATAAAAGGCCGTTAGGAATCTAATAGGTTAATTATAAACCTTTGTTCCAGATTAGGAGGCCCGGTAAAAGCTACCAACACTTATCATTTGTGACTTATACTTGCTCAGGTAAATACATTTTGACTTATTTTCCCTATACGGGCTTGGGGTACGGTATTTAAAATACCGCTTGATCGGGCGCACAAGTCCTGCGCCTTATAGGTGTACAGTCTTGAATAGCTTGTGCGACTTCGTTTAAACAGTTTTGTCTTACTTAAAGGCTTTGGGGGGTTATTGACCGTGTCCCGGATATCCTTGGCATTATCTTACGAGATGGCCACGACCAGAGCACGGGGTGTAGGCGTACACCCGACGTGTATAACTCTTTAATGTGGTGTGTCATTTAATCTCTAGCCCGGACAGCAGATCCCGGGCCACCAGAGATATAAGTGCATGTAATTCGTTCACAAGTTTATATTATATAATTATCCCAAGTTAATAAAATATTTATGCCTTGTGCATTTAAATCAATTTTCAATCATTTTAAAAATGAGTCGGTTGATTTGTATTTACCAGTGTAAACTGACGTATTTTTCCCAAAAGGTTAAGTGCAGGTACTATACGAAATAGGCTGGCTGTTTCCTAAAGAGCGTCCACAATAGTCTCGCAAACTCGGACGACATTATATCTGTTGAACTATTTTTATCTTATTTCATTTGATCCGCCTGTGGATCCATTTCAACTATTGTGATATTTATTATTACACTTTATTTAAGAGTTGAAATGTTTCTATTCTGCTTCCGCTGTGCATTATTATATTGTGTTGATTGTCTATGACGATGCCAACTACGTCACTGTACCCCACACCGGGCCCACCGGTGACACGTGGAAACGGGGGTGTGACAGGTTGGTATCAGAGCCAACGCTGAGTGAATTAAACACTAGTCTTTTGTGTTTAATCTCAGTTACACAATTGCACATTCCTCGATTTTCGAGTCTAGACAAAGAACTTAGGAAATGTTCAACATTTCGTTTAATTTATTTTTATTATTTTTGCATTGTCTTATATATTTTGTTGTGCAACTTGTTTGACTTTTGACAGGATCACTATGCCGCCACGAATGAGAGGTCGAGGAGGATTTGCTACAACCCACGACCATGAGGCAGGGCCCTCACATAGGCGAGCACCATCCGCCACGCACAACACAGCCGCCAACGACCTTTGGAGGTCTTTTGCCGAGCCTGCTAGGCACTCGGTATCCGCCAGCACTTCACCGTCTTTACCCCACTCGTTTGGGCCCCACTCGGAGAATGGGCCCCATGGTTCGCATGGATCCTACATACCATTGCACCAGTCACCGCACCAGTATCCAGCGCCAGCCTACCAGGGTTTGTATAACCCTGATGCTTTTGTGGATGAGCCAGTGGGTCATAACCCACTTGGACCGGAGGACCACTTTTCTGGTGGTCACGAGATGGACGTCGACGAGGATACGGACCCCTCGCTACCGCCATCAGGTACGCCTAACCATCCGATTGAGATATCGGATGGGTCGCCATTTAGGGGATCACCCTACAATGGTGGGGACAGCTTTCAGGAGAGATTTAAGCAGCATGATTGGTATTTCACCCCCAGCCACAACTCTCCGATGCTCCAGTCTCACCAGGTTTTACCGGTGCACTCGCAGCACCACTCGCAGCAGCTTCAGCAGCAGCCGCCTCTACCGCAGGACCTATCTGAGGCCCTATGGCGTGACGTGATCACTCCGTCACCACCGCCGCCACCAGTTTTACCTCCTCCGCCCCAGAGGCCTAGGAGGAACGCGCGCATGTCTACGCGCGGAGGGATTCGCATAGGCACCCCTCCACATGTTGGTAGCAGCCGCTACACGCCTCTTCCCAGGGAGTCCGAGACGGGGGAGTCTCAGCATCCCGTATCGGAGGTCACTTCAGTACCGATCCCGCCTCTGCCGCCGCAGAATTTTGGAGAGCCGATTCCAGCTTATGCTAGTGCAGCTCAGTTTAACCCGTTCGAGCATGTTTTCCCTCAGGGTTATGATTACACAGGAGACCCTTATTGGCAAGCTGTGAACTACAGCTCACTCCCACCTAGTGGTCTATTGGGAGACACTTGGGCTGCTGGGCAGTCTACTTTTGGTTACCCTCCGGGTTACCAGCAGCCACCGCAGCCGCAGCAGTACCAGCCACCGCAGCCGCAGCAGTACCAGCCACCGCCACCGGCGCCTATGATGTCGCCGCCGCAGGTTCAGGAAATCCTGCATGGGATTGATAGCATGCGACGTGAGTTTCAACACGAGATGCGAGCTGATCGCCGTCGCACCAGTGGCATGTTCAAGAAGGTGTTTGACCTGCTCAAGGGTAAGAGCAAGAGGGATCATTGAATCCTTTAATTATTGTCTCATTTACTCATGTCCCTGCGTGGACATCTATCCTTGTACTCTACCCCTGCGTGGGTATATCTATCTTATTCTACCCCTGCGTGGGTATGCTGTTCTGTTGACCCCTGCGTGGGTTAGCTTTATTTTATTTTGCTTTTGTTGTTATTTGTTTAGCCCCTGCGCGGGCATGTTATTCATGTTATTCATGTTATTTCAAAGTCCCGTTTAGGGCAAAAGATGTACTAGTACTTTGTTTGAAATTTGAAATGGTTAATTTGAATTTCTCATTTTTATTTATATGCATGAATATAACATTAAAATAATAGAAAATATCAATTTTTATTTGATTTGCCATTTTATAAGAATCTTAGTAAGGTATAACCTAGCTTGAATGCCTTATTAACAGGCCTGGCCATGATGGTAAAACCTGGTTGAAAGGATTCAACTCCCTGTTAACATCTGAAAACATGTTAACATTCCTGGCCAAGCGTGATCTGTAGAATCACACAAGCCACCCTTTTTAATAAATTATCTACAGATTTTATCTGTATACAAGTCTATTAATGACTTGATACCTACGGGTTATGACTATGTCATATAGTGACAGTTGTGGTTTATGACTCTCTGTCTAGTAAAGGATTATTTGTTTAATTATACAATTTATAATCCTATAAAAATCTAAATTTATAATTTAGTAATTGTCCACGTGACTAGGCCTATGGTGCCAATATATATATTTTCATTCCTTGATTGCTATTAAGAGCCTGAATGAAATTTATTAAATTAACTGCTAAGGTTCTTGATACCATGGTTAATAAATCGTTTAAGAACGATGATACTGTTAGGTTCCAAATTAGACCTTGTCCTTTGTTGTAGCTTAAAGCTACAATGGCCAAATCGGAGGAAACCAACAGTCATTCTGGGGAACACTCAGATAATGCTAAGATTCACGTTACCGGTGCAGAGTTGCAAGCACTGATAGATAACGCTGTTGCCAAAGCTATGGATAGGCAATTCAGGGAATCTAGTGGTACTCGGAGTAGGACCCGAACAGAAACGCACGCAAAGCCCAAGACTCATTCTGAGGCTCATAGTAAGCCACCCTCTAAAAAGAGTGAGCCGAAGAAAGCTGAGGATGATAATCACTCCTCCAACCACAGCAGCGTCCCAAAGCAGGAGATTAAGCTGAAGCATGACACGTACAGCAGGTCCTGTACGTACAAGTATTTTGTGTCTTGCAAGCCCAGGGATTTCACTGGGGAAAAGGGAGCCGTCGATTGTATGACATGGATTGATGAGATGGATACTGTGGTTGATATCAGCGGGTGTGCTGATAGGGATGTTGTGAAGTACGCGTCCCAGTCGTTCAAGGGAGACGCGTTAGCATGGTGGAAGTCGCTTCTACAAGCTACTGGAAAGACCGCTCTGTATAGCATGACTTGGGATCAGTTTGTAGCACTGATCAAAGAGAACTTCTGTCCGCAGCACGAGGTCGAGCGAATTGAATCGGATTTTGTATCCTTAGTTATGAAGAACCTCGATTGTCAAGCGTATCTTACGACATTCAACACCTTATCCCGGTTAGTGCCTTATTTGGTGACCCCGGAGCCGCGAAGAATTGCTCGATTTATTGGGGGTCTGGCACCGGAGATAAAGGCAAGCGTCAAAGCTTCAAGGCCTACTACATTTAGATCAGTAGCTGATCTATCCCTCTCCCTCACTCAAGATGTCGTCAGACTAAGAGCTATGAAGGCTCGGAGGAAAACAAAAGGAAACGTGAGGATGACACCTCACGAAGATCTGAGAAACGACACAAGGGAAACAACGACCATAGGAAAGGGTCGGGGTTCAAGAAAGGGGATCAGTCGGGTGAGAAACCCAAATGCAAGGTTTGTAAGAGGCATCATTTTGGGAGATGCAGGCAGGAGTCTAAGTCCCAGTCTTTCGAGAAACGTTGTGGGATCTGCAAGTCCACAGATCATAAAGCTGTGGATTGCAAGAAAATGAAGGATGCAACTTGTTTCGGTTGCAACGAGAAAGGGCATATTCGGCCCAACTGCCCAAAGAATGCGAAGAAAGCAGATGATGGGAAGAAGACTAATGCGAGAGTCTTCCGAATGGACGCTAAGGAAGCAGTCCTTGACGACAACGTCATTACCGGTACGTTTCTTGTAAATGATGTTTTTGCTAGAGTCTTGTTTGATTCAGGAGCCGATAAGTCGTTTGTAGATGATAAGTTTTGTAAACTGTTGAACCTTCCTGTTAAAACCTTAAGTGTGAAATATGAGGTGGAATTAGCCGATGGAACCATAGAAACCGCCTCGACTGTTCTAGATGGATGTGTTATATCCATTAGGAATCATTCTTTCCCGCTATCCTTGCTTCCCTTTAAGCTAGCTGGATTCGACATAGTGATAGGCATGGATTGGTTGTCGAGTAACCAAGCCCAGATTCTGTGCAATAGAAAGCAAGTAATAGTTAAGACTCCGTCTGGTGAGTCACTTACTATTCAAGGAGATACCCAGCATGGATTGCCGGAGCAAGTGTCCATGCTCAAGGCATCCAGATGCATGCAGAAGGGATGTGTCATTTATATGGCACAAGTTACCATTGATGAGCCGAAGCCGAAGATTGAGGATATCCCTGTTATCTCGGAATATCCTGAAGTATTCCCTGAAGAACTACCCGGTTTGCCACCGGATAGACAAGTAGAGTTTCGGATAGATATCATACCAGGTGCAGCACCTGTAGCAAGAGCACCATACAGATTGGCACCAACGGAGATGAAGGAGTTGAGGACGCAGTTGGATGAGCTTTTAGCCAAAAGTTTTATTAGACCTAGCTCGTCTCCTTGGGGAGCGCCAATCTTGTTCGTCAAGAAGAAGGATGGTTCGATGCGTCTGTGCATCGATTACCGCGAGCTTAACAAGGTCACTATTAAGAATAGATATCCGTTACCCAGGATCGACGATCTGTTCGATCAGTTGCAAGGAGCAAGCTATTTCTCCAAGATTGACCTGAGGTCAGGTTATCATCAGTTGAAGGTCAAGGAGGAAGACGTGCACAAGACCGCGTTTAGGACTCGTTATGGACATTACGAGTTCCTAGTGATGCCGTTTGGGCTCACTAACGCACCAGCCGCGTTCATGGATCTCATGAATCGCGTCTGCAAACCCTATTTAGATAAGTTCGTTATCGTCTTTATTGACGACATCCTTATCTACTCGAAGAGCCAAGCTGAACATGAGAAACACCTTCGTTGTATTCTCAAACTTCTGCATCAAGAGAAGCTTTATGCCAAATTTTCAAAGTGTGAATTTTGGCTTCGAGAAGTCCAATTCCTTGGACATGTTGTAAGCGAGCGTGGTATCCAAGTAGATCCCGCTAAAGTAGAAGCAGTCATGAACTGGCAGGAGCCGAAGACTCCTACTGAGATTCGCAGTTTCCTCGGATTGGCAGGATATTATAGGAGATTCATCGAGAACTTTTCGAGAATTGCTGCGCCCCTAACCTCATTGACCCGTAAGAAGATTAAGTTTGATTGGGGCCCTAAGCAGCAGGAATCCTTTGACATTCTGAAGCAGAAGCTGAGCAATGCGCCAGTGTTGACATTGCCCGATGGTATAGACGAATTTGTGGTGTATTGTGATGCATCACATACGGGCATGGGCTGTGTACTCATGCAGAAAGGCAAAGTCATTGCCTACGCTTCTCGCCAGCTAAAGGTGCACGAGAAGAACTACACCACCCACGACTTGGAATTGGGTGCGGTTGTATTTGCATTGAAGCTATGGAGACATTACTTGTATGGAACCAAGTGTATCATTTATTCGGATCACAAGAGTCTTCAGCATCTGTTCAATCAGAAGGAATTGAACATGCGTCAAAGGCGATGGATGGAAACTCTCAATGACTATGACTGTGAGATACGATACCATCCAGGCAAGGCAAATGTGGTTGCCGACGCCTTAAGCAGAAAGGAAAGGGTTAAACCGATCAGAATCAATGCCAAGCGCATTGAGATAAGAAATAACTTGAATGAAAGGGTGTTAGCTGCACAGAAGGAAGCTGTGCTGGAAGCTAACTATCCTGCAGAAAAGTTGGGAGTAACTGAGGAGCAGTTATCCCACGACAAAGATGGAATGCTACGTCTAAACGGACGAATATGGGTTCCAGTTTATGGAGGACTTCGGGATGTTATCCTCCAGGAAGCCCACAGCTCTAAATATTCCGTTCATCCTGGAGCTGATAAAATGTACCAGGATTTGAAACCAAACTACTGGTGGATTGGTTTGAAGAAGTCAGTAGCTGAGCATGTAGCCAAATGTTTGACTTGTGCGCAAGTCAAGGCCGAGCATCAGAAGCCGTCCGGTTTGCTTCAGCAACCTGAAATTCCCAAATGGAAATGGGAAATGGTGACAATGGATTTTATCACCAAGTTACCAAAGACGAAAAAGGGAAATGATACCATATGGGTCATAGTAGACAGACTGACTAAGTCAGCTCATTTTCTACCCATCAAAGAGACGTATAGCTCAGATATGTTAGCTCAATTATACGTCGATAAGATAGTAGCGCTACATGGTATACCTATATCTATTATCTCCGATAGAGATACTAGATATACGTCACATTTTTGGAAAAGTTTCCAACAGTCGTTGGGCACTCGTTTGAATTTTAGTACGGCTTATCATCCTCAGACCGATGGTCAGAGTGAGCGTACTATTCAAACCTTGGAAGACATGCTTCGTGCATGTGCGATCGACTTAGGTGGTAGTTGGGATAAGAACCTACCACTGATTGAATTCTCCTACAACAATAGCTACCATTCCAGCATAAAGGCTGCGCCTTTTGAGGCCCTATACGGTAGAAAGTGCAGATCGCCCATTTGTTGGGCAGAAGTTGGAGATGTCCAGTTGTCTGGACCAGATATCGTCTTTGAGACGACAGACAAGATCGTTCAGATCCGTGATCGTTTGAAAGCTGCCAGGGATAGGCAGAAAAGTTATGCGGATCCTAAGCGCAAAGATTTTCACTTTGATGTGGGTGAAAAAGTGTTGCTTAAGGTATCACCTTGGAAAGGTGTAATGCGATTTGGAAAGAAAGGCAAGCTAAGCCCGAGATATATAGGACCTTTCGAGATAATCGAACGTGTCGGGGCAGTCGCTTACAAGTTAAACTTGCCTGAAGAGCTTAGTGCTATTCATAATGTGTTCCATATCTGTAATTTGAAGAAGTGTTTCGCTGACGATTCACTAGTTATACCGCATACAGATATACACATAGACGAAAGTCTAAAATTTGTGGAAAAACCTTTGTCGATTGAGGATCGACAGGTAAAGAAGCTTCGAAGGAAGCACGTGCCTATTGTTAAGGTCAAGTGGGATGCCCGTAGAGGTCCCGAATACACGTGGGAAGTGGAATCCACGATGAAAGAAAAATATCCCCATTTGTTTGAATAAATCTCGGGGTCGAGATTTCTTTTAAGGGGGTGAGGATGTAACACCTCGAAAAATTTCGTCCAATAATGTCTTGACACGTGTCATAAGGTTCCGTTATGTGAAAACATACTTTAGAGGGACTAAAAGTGACAAACAGTGAAAACTATGGAACGTAAGGGTCCAAAGTGTCAACAATGGATAAATAGACTCTATGATAACCCTACATAATGTTTATAACCTTAAACGGATGGTTCATGGATCATACGACGCGGAAATTGCACGAAAGTGAAGTATTTCAAACTATAGGGGCCAAAAGTGTCAACATGTCTAATTTATACCTCTGAGTGAACTTTTGGCAGACCCGAAGCTTTGTATAGCTAAAATATACTCACTAGAATATGTGGTAAAAATTTCATGAAGTTTCGTCAACGTATGAGAAAGTTATGGCCAAAACCGTACTTAAGGGACTAAAAGCGTCAACGTCAAATTTCAGGGCTTTTCGGTTGAGCGCAAAGTTATCCGAGGGCATTACCATGTTGGTAAAAGTCCTAAGGTTCTTAAAAACCAAGTTTGGGGGTTTACGGGTCGAGAAAAGTAGCCGAAACATCGCGTACAAGTTCAGGGGTCATTTCTGTCAATGTTTAAAAGTTGTTGGCTGATCAGGAGGGTCAGGCGACCCGCCTGGGAAAGCCCAAGCGGGCCGCGTGGGTTGCCCAGCGAACAGAAATTCGAAAATGGTTGATTTGGGTCCGATTTCAAGTGCCATACAGCTCATTTGCACCTCCAATTAACCCAATAACAAGCCTTGCATGCCTACATCCACAGTACCCTCGAATTTATGGCCATAAATCAGATCATCACCTCATTTTTGATCATTTGCAATTGAAGAACAAGAAGCTCTCTACCAAGAACTTACAAGCAAGCTTTCTGGAGGAAATCTGATCAACAAGGCCGACTCCTAGTGTTCATTAAACACCTATAGGACCTTTGTAAGCTTTCAATTCGTTCTTTAATCTGTTCTTGTTGTGTTTATTGCTAAAAGTCAAACTGGGTGTTCATAACCTTTGACTTTCCGATTAAACGGATTTCTTTCAGTCATTTCTCGAATTGAAACTTGTTATAGATTGGTATTTATGTGGGAAACAAACCCTCTAAAGGGTACTAACTGATTCCCACTACATGCATGCTAAATGTCGAGTCAAACCTATTTCTAAAAAGTCAACAGAAACGATTTTTGTGAAAAATGACATGATTAATGTTATAGATGACATGCAACCTGAGTGATCATTAAAAATAACTTGTAATACATATAAGAATGTGTTTTAATCATCATCAACTCGACGATCTATAGTATAGCCACGAATCGGAACCGAAAGTCTTGTAAAACGATTATTTCGTAGACTATCGATTCGGATTCGTACATGCATGTTTGAGATCTGTATTGGAAAGTATTTTTGACTATTTTTATTTTAGTTAAACTTTCTGGAATTTTCTTTGATTGAGTCTATGCTTAGCCTATTCGAATGCATGTTTCCGGTTTATGCATAAAGTTGACTATTTTGCCCTTTTCGATTTAAAACGGGATTTTTGGAAAAATGAAAGGATAGAAATCTTTATTTCTAATATATGAACTTGCACCGAAAGTTTCGGATCAGTTGGTGGTCCAGATTGTGAGTTATGGCCATTAGCGTAAAACTATATTATAAATTTACATAAACGGTCCTTTTCGCATAGAACCCGTTTCTGGCCACGTTTTGGTACAAAACTTTTTACCAACAGAAGTAATATAATATTCTGGGAATTTTGATGATTTTTAATTAATTTTTGGCTGAACGGATCCTAGATCGCCTAGTCATTTCGGCTTATGTCGGTTTTGACCGTTTTAGCCATAAAATGAGTTTTACACATCCTTTTGACCCGAAACCTTTTTCTACTGATTTTATATGATGAATAAATTACTTTAAGTATTCTGGAAATATAAAAATCTCAGATTTAATTTGAAAACCCGAAAACGCCCTTAAATCGCATATTTAGCGTTTTAAGCGCATAGTAAGCGTTATACTTGTTTTAAATATATAAGACCTATACCTACTGATGTGTTTAGCATATTTTCATATAAAAACAGTAAGAATAAGTATATGAACTCAGATTTCCAGTTTTGGCATTTTTAGCCCTTGTGAAATTACTAAATTGCCCCTACGGTGCATAGTTTGACTTTAAATGAGAAATTTGATATATGGGTCATACCCTACTGATATAATATGTTATATTAAGTATATTTACTGTATGAACCAGACCCGAAACTCAGATTTCTAATTTTATCCTTTTATTATCTTTTAAATGACCAAAATGCCCTTCTAAGGCATAAATTGAGTTTAAAAGTATTCCGGGCAATATAGAACATAACTTACTGATATAATATCATATTTTAAGCATATTATCTCAGGGAACTTGCATTTGAATCTTTGGTCTACCCGTATCGCCCTTTTCGCGTTCGGTTCGGTTTACGTAACTAGTTTGCGTAAATTGACCGAGACGGGTCAAACATTATCATTTTTATTTCAAAATCCAGAATGTATTTAGTATACCCATAATTATACAAGTATTCAAACTTGTCGGGTCTAAATCACATTCTATCCGGTCTTTCGCTTAATCGTGCGTAAACCGTATCATTCCTAAAACTAACCGGTCAAAGCTTAAGCTTAAATAAAAGGCCGTTAGGAATCTAATAGGTTAATTATAAACCTTTGTTCCAGATTAGGAGGCCCGTGTGACACTCGAGGTTTTTCCGAACGATCACCTTGTAATATTTTGTGTGTATATATATATTATTAAATGGAAACGTGATTTTTGCATGATATGTATGTATGTATGTATGTATGTATGTATTATGTATATATTTATATGAGAGCCGAAACCACGACCCGAGACCATGACTCGCAACCGGGCGGTTGCGAGTGGGCCTCTTGGTTTCGAGTGGCCCTTGGGTCGTAACCGGTTTGGGCCGAAACCCCCAAGCCCAACCCGAAACACCCCATATATATATCCCACCTCCTCCTCATTTCCTTCATTTGTTACACCAAACAAACACACACCTCTTCTATTTTCTCTCAACTAAAAACCCCAAGCCAACAACATCCAAACTCTTCCAAACTTTCGGTTCAAGCTCAAGGATCTCGGACGAGGAAACTCGGTCAAGACCAAATTCGGACACTCCATCTTCTCGGTTCTCTTTTCTTTGTTTTCGGCTCCTCCTTTCATAACCGGTTAGTGTTATCTTTGTGTATCTTTTGTGTATAAGATTTATGTTGGTTAAATGAACTAGAAGTATTATGCTTGGTTAGAAATACTATGCATGATTTTTAGGAAGATTGTGAAGTTTTGACTATGTGTGTTAAACCCTATGTATGATACTTGCTAACATGCTTAAATGGTTATGGAATAATGGTTTAAGGATGTTTAGGGCCAACCGAGTTATGTTAATGCCACTAAGTGTATGTTTTACTTGTTCTTGCATATTAATCTTGTTAGAAATAGGTGATTTTCGGTCCAAAAATGTGTGATTATGTTAACATGAAAACCCTAGGAAAAACTATGAACTTGATGAACTTGTTGAAGATAGTTTGAAGATTTTAAAATGGTAATGTTTGATCTATTGTTGTATATGGTCAAAATTAGGAAAAGTGTTTGTAGAAACCTTATTGGCTGTTTCCAAATATGGGTCTGATTTCATATGTACAATTTGGACTGTCTTTTCTGCATCATCACGTGTATATGAAAGTGACAGATTACGACTCGCAACGACAGCATTCCGACTCGCAACGACGGCATTACGACTCGAAACCACACGGTTGCGACTCGCAACCAAAGCATGACAAGTCGAAACCACGAGATTTCGACTCGAGACTACGACGGTTGCGACTCGCAACCAACACGTGACAACTCGAGACCACGATTGCGACTCGCAACCATAACGTGACAAGCCGAGACCACCTGGTTGCGACTCGAGACCAGCTGGTTGCGAGTGGGCTGTCCATTTTGGTTATTGGGCCATTTTGTGTTAACTTGGGCTATCTGTTAAATGGACTATGTGTTGCTGTTGACTGTTTAATTGTTTAGGCCGGCCCAATAACCCAATGACTGTTTACCTGTATGTATGTTACGTGCCTATATGTGCTTTTACGTGAATGTTTGTACACCGAACCTGACCTATACCGGTAACCATGTTAGGACGTGGTGACCAACGTGATTGACAAGTAACCTAAACCTACCGAGCAACCCAAGGTGAGTTCACAACTTAAAAGCATGCGTCCCGGTGGTTTGGGACACGAGACTAACAATCCTATCCCCTGGTAAAAAGGGGATACCATTTACATACCTTCCCTAGTTATTGGGAACAAAACTTACTTTTCCTTCCCGGGTATTGGGAAACCTTTTGGTTAATTACTGTTTATACGGATTGCAACTAACGGCACTAAACGAAGCTCTATCACTCAAGTCCCTACTACAAATACCGATTAGTCGCCGGGTTAGGCGAGCGGGTTATTAGTTGATAGCGCTATTTAGGTGTTTACCAGCCTCACACCGTGCCCTGGTTTGGGACGGGCGTGAACTAATGTACTCAGAAATCCGTCAATGATGATAGAACATTGACATCGGGGCATCCTGCGGATACGCAACGGTTACCTAGTGTTCGGTATTGGAAAAACAGTTTAGTCGCTAACTTTTGGGGTAGCTCCCCAGGGCATGTATAAACGGATAAATTAACCGGCGAAACAAAGTTTTTGGTAATTAAAACTGGACAACTAGTGGACTCACTCAGCATTATTGTTGACCCCTTACTGCATGCTTTGCAGGTAACCAGTGACGATGGAGCTTGCAGCTTGGGAACGTGTAGTGTCTGTTCACCCCTGTGTTGGGTGTTACCTCATTTTGAATCATGAACTTGTTTTAAACTACCTTACTTATGCTTCCGCTACTTAGTACTGTTTTGAACCAAAACTTTAAACTCTGAACTTAATATTTGCTAAGCTTACGAATAGTAAGTATTACTTTTGTTATCAACTAAAGTATTCAGTATAATTGGTGGCTGGATCCTGGTCAGTCACGCCCCCGAAGCGGGTGTTATCCGCAGGTGGATTTTGGGGGTGTGACAGATTGGTATCAGAGCCATTGGTTATAGTGAACTTGGTTTTAAAAAGGGGAAAATCTTTTTGGAGAAAACCAGACTATAACCTGTGACTCGCGACGACACTACACTCCAAGTGCAAGGCTCGACACATTTGACCTCATAGCTCGGACCAGTGTTTACTTGTTTACTTTATGTTTCCTGTTATGCTATACGTACTAGTGTGCCTAACTAGATAGATACACCTCTCTCTTCTATCTCATTCTCGCTACACTACGGCATCACACTCATACTGTGTTTTCTGGTTATGAAGACAATGAGTGGACGCGGAAGAGGAAACATCAACATGACGCAGGCTCAGTTCACTAACCTGCTCAACACAGTGGCTGCGGCTTTTGCAGCTCACCCTTTAGGTAAGCTCGTTGTTTTAGGATGTTTAGATCCTACCGCCACATCGACTTTTCGCCTCTAAACCTATACGCTTCGCTTCTCACGAACAGGTCAGCATGCACCTGCGCAACCACCAGTGTGTACTTTCAAAACTTTCATGGATTGCAAGCCTCTCCCTTTCAACGGCACGGAGGGTGCCATAGGTCTTCTGCATTGGATTGAGAAAATTGAAGCTGTTTTTGCTGTTTGCGAGTGTCCCCCTGCGAACTGGGTGAAGTTTGCTACTGCTACGCTTGAAGGAAGCGCGCTTTCTTGGTGGAAGGCGCAGATTCAGATGTTTGGGTTGGAAACTGCAAATGCTACGGCATGGGAGGATTTCAAGGATATGATTAAGGATGAATACTGTCACCGAGATGACATCCACAAGCTTGAGAATGAGTACTATGAGCTCAAGATGGTTGGGTCAGAGATTGAAACCTACACCAAGTTGTCCAACGACTATGCTGCTCTTTGCCCAAACATGTCTCGACCAATGTATCGACGAATCGAACTGTACATCAAGGGTTTGGCTCCTGAAATTCGAAGCCATGTCACTACAGCCAACCACACTACCATTCAGCCGATTGTTCGACTTGCTCACAAACTTACTGATCAGGCCGTAGAAGAGGGCCGGTTGCCCAAGAGGATCAATGCTACTGTCGGAACTTCTAGTGACAACAAGCGTAAGTGGGAAGGAAGTCAAAGCAAGGATGCTAACCCCACTCAGGCCCCAGCACAGCAAAGGAAAACCGAAAACAACAAGGGCGCTCAACAACAGGGTGGCTATCGTGGAAACCACCCCAAGTGCAACAAGTGCAATCGACATCACAGCGGGCAGTGTGTGAAGGGCCAGTGTCAGCGATGTAACAAAATGGGGCATGAGGCCAAGGATTGTAGAAGTCAGTTCCCAGCTAGACAGAACCAGCAACAACCTCAACAGCAACAGCAGCAGGGAAACAACCGGGCATGTTTTAAGTGTGGAGCTGAGGGGCACTTTAAGAAGGATTGCCCTGAACTGAATCAGAATCGCAACAATAATCAGGGAGCTGGGAACAACAATCAGAACAACAATGCTGGGAATGGTGCTAGAGGAAGGGCTTTCGTGATTGGAGCTGGTGAAGCAAGGAATGACCCCAATGTCGTGGCGGGTAAGTTCCTACTCGATGATCGTTATGTTTCTGTGTTATTTGATTCCGGTGCCGATGCTAGTTATGTATCCCTACGTATTAGTAAGAAGCTTAAGCGTCCGCTTTCGTTACTAAGTTCTCCTCACCTCGTCGAGTTAGCTAATGGTAGAAACATCGAGGCCTCACATGTTGTCAAAAGCTGCAAACTAGAGTTGTCTGGTCAGACATTTAGTATCGATCTTTTCCCTGTTACTCTTGGAAGCTTCGACGTCGTTATTGGTATGGATTGGTTATCCAAGCATCGCGCTGAGATCCTCTGTCAAGAGAAAGCAGTTCGTATTCCTCGCCGTTCTGGCAAACCCCTCATTGTACAAGGTGGCAAAAGTGGAGAAATCTCCGGCATTATCTCGTTCTTGAAGGCCCAGAAGTGTTTACGGAAAGGGCACACCGCTATCTTGGCACTTGTCACCAACACGCAGGAAAAGGAAAAGAGGATTGAAGACTTTCCAGTAGTGCGTGACTACCCCGAGGTATTTCCTGAGGAATTACCTGGACTCCCTCCCCATCGTCAGGTCGAATTCCAAATCGAGCTAGCTCCCGGAGCAGCGCCTATAGCTCGTGCACCTTATCGATTAGCCCCCGCAGAATTGAAGGAACTCTCGGCACAACTACAGGAACTTTTGGATAAAGGATTTATCCGTCCTAGTTCATCACCCTGGGGAGCACCGGTACTCTTTGTTAAGAAGAAGGATGGCACGTTCCGAATGTGCATAGACTATCGTGAGTTGAACAAGGTTACCATCAAGAATCGTTACCCTCTCCCGCGCATCGACGATTTGTTTGATCAACTGCAAGGATCGAGCTACTATTCTAAGATTGATCTGCGATCAGGCTACCATCAGTTAAGGGTCCGTAATGAAGACATTTCCAAAACTGCATTCAGAACTCGTTATGGTCATTATGAATTCCTCGTTATGCCCTTTGGAATGACCAACGCCCCTGCAGTGTTCATGGATCTTATGAACCGAGTATGCAAACCCTACCTCGACAAGTTCGTGATTGTGTTTATAGACGACATCTTGATCTACTCGAAAAGTCAGGAGGAGCATGAACAGCACCTACGCCTTATCCTCGAACTCCTTCGCAACGAGCAACTGTATGCCAAGTTCTCGAAATGCGACTTCTGGCTTCGAGAAGTCCATTTCCTTGGGCACGTGGTTAACAAGGATGGAATCCACGTCGACCCAGCTAAGATCGACTCTATAAAGAATTGGCCTACCCCTAAGACTCCGACTGAAGTTCGCCAATTCTTGGGATTGGCAGGTTACTACCGCAGATTTATTCAGGGATTCTCAAGGATCGCTCAACCCCTCACTACACTCACTCAGAAAGGCGTCGCCTACAAGTGGAATGAAGCACAGGAATCTGCTTTTCAGAGGCTTAAGGATAACCTCTGCAGTGCTCCTATTCTCTCGTTACCTGAAGGCACTGACGACTTTGTGGTCTACTGCGATGC